>NC_056741.1:1370187560-1370431798 GCF_019279795.1 Protopterus annectens
AACCGGAACCCTCTAAAGTCCCTTCCTTTGGACGCCGCCATCTCACCCTTCAATACAGTTTTCTCTGATCTACTTAACCCCCTGCAGAACCAGAAGACTCAAATCCAAAACAGCCCCCTGGCTAACCAAAGAGACAAAAATTATTATGCACTTCCAAGACAAAAACCTGGAAATACTATCAAAAATTCAAAACTCCCAACTCTCTTGGTGAATACAAGCAACTACGAAATCAAGTAAAAAAACAAACAGTCATCAACCATAAATCCTACTATCTTAAACTTCAAAACAACCATAAAACCAACCCAAAAAATTCTAGAGTAGCATTGCCTCAGTTCTCTCTCCAGACAAGAAAGAAAACCCCTGCCCTGACCCAGACTCTCCTGACCTTCTCCTAGCTACCCAGTTCAACTCCTTTTTCATTGATTCCATAGCCAAACTTACCTCAATCTTTCCCAAATAATATCTCCTGCAACATATCCGAAACCATGGCTTCAACCTCCAATAACTCTCAGTCCTCTCCTTTCACTCTCAAGTCCATTCCTACCCACACTATAAAAAAAATTCCTATGAAAATTAAAACCCTGTTCTAATACCCCAGACAACATTCCATCCAACTTTCTCAAACTTGCTGCCGATGACATAGCCCTTCCCATCACCATCGTAATTAATCACTCCATCCGAGAGTCCTATGTATCAGTCATCTGGAAAAAAGCCTTCATCATTCCTCTCCACAAAGGAGGTAGCAACTTTTCAATCACCAACTTTCGCCCAATAGCTATCCTATCCCCTATCTCCAAGATTCTCGAAAAATGTATCCACCTGCAACTTTTACCCTATCTACTTGACAACCAACTGTTGACTCCAACACAACATAGGTTTAGACCAGGACATAGCACCACCACTGCCCTCCTTTCCTTCCTTGAAATTATCAACTCTGCTTGAGACTCTGGCGACATAGTTTATACCCTCCTCCTAGACTTATCCAAGGCCTTCTATACTGTCTCTCATAAGCTCCTCCTTTCTAAGCTCTCTCATCTTAACCTTTCCTCTTCTTGTCAACTGGTTCACCAGCTATCTTTCAGCCAGGGAACTAGCTGTAAAATGGAACTACTGTATTGCTACTTTCCTGCACACCCCAACAGCTGTTCCTCAAGGCTCTATATTGGGTCCCTTACCATTCAGTATTTTTATTAATGACTTCCACCAAAAAATCCCCAATGCTAAACTCATCCAGTAGATGACTCTACTATCATCTGCTCTGCCAAAACTCTCCCCAAATTAATAAACCTTACTCAAAAGGCCTTCTCCTCCACTGAGTCCTGGATGCTTGACAACAATCTAGCCCTTAATTTATCCAAATTCAAAATAATTATTTTTCCCCTTCTAGACACACTGCCATTGACAAAGCACTCTTCTCTATACTCAGTCAAAACAAGACCTCTATTGAAATAGTTCCCCATGCAAAATGTCTGGGCGTCCTTATTGATGACCAGCTAAAATTCGACATCCATCTACAAACCAATATAAAAAAACATCAAAAGCTCAGAATGCTTTATCGTCACAGACGCTACCTTTCTCTTTCATCCAAACAACTCCTGTCCACCACCTACCTCATCCCCTCTCTTCTATATGGAGCCCCACTACTCACTAATCTCCCATCAACCCTGAAATCTAAAATATCTTCATGCTATAATAAAATTTCTAAGTTTGCCACAGGATCCAAATCCTGCACTAATCATTGCAACTCCCTCCATGCCCTAAACTGGTTGGAACTCCCAAACTACCTAACTTTCATTCAACTAACAACAGCACACAAGCTCATTTTTAAACACTCTAGCTGTTCATCTCTCTCCTTTACCTTAAAATTCCACCAGCCACATAGAACACTAAGATCCACAAATCAAAGTCTCCTGGAACTCTAGAAACATTTACATTATCCAGGTCAACTCTTACTATCCTTCTCCTTCGCCAGATTATGGAACTCTCTTCCCCTTCACATTAGAACTACCCAGAATCTCCCTTCCTTTAAAACCTTACTCCACTTTTATCTCTTCTCTCTCTGGGAATGCTCCTGTACTCATCCTTCCTGAATCCTGACACCTCTCTTTATCCTATAGGTTCATAGGTAAGTACTAGGCTATCGGCCCAAGGGCCTAAGTAAGCCTAGCCAACAAGGGTCCCTGGCTTACGCCATCCAAGAAAGTTATTTTCCTGTGCCCCTGTCGAGCAGAGCCACAGAAGTGATCCCCGGGGTGTATTTCCTATTTCCCATCCACTCATCAAGATTTTTCTTGAAGAGTGCTAATGAGGAACTTTGCTTGACGTAGATGGGTAGCGTTTTCATATGCTACAGAGTAAAGCTGGCATTTTTTGAGATGATCAGTGTAGGGCACTGTTTGAGGCCAGTAATCCTCTTTATGAGGTACTTCTGTGGCCTTTCCAGCTGCTGCAGATGTCTTGTGAGGCACATTCCAAAAGGGGTGTTGTACTCTATAATGGGTCTAATGAGTGTCGAGTAGAGGGGAACAATGACCTCTTTTTTCCTGGAGGAGAACCCTTTTGTGATGAGGTGCACCACGTAGTAGGATTTCCAAGCTACTGTGGCGATGTGATTATCAAAGGAGAGACTAGTGTCCACCTGGGTCCCAAGGTCTCTTATTACACATTTGGCATTAAGTAGACTGCTACTAAGAAAAAAGCTGGCACTTTGAAATTCACACACAAAAAGTGAAAAAAGGACCCGGTACCAAACGGAGCACAGCCAATTTATTAAGTAAGCGCTTTCGGTAGGGTAGTTTACCCCACCTTCCTCAGACTAAAGTGTTTTCTGCAATCTAACACATAAATGTATATTCTTGCCGTGCATTTTGTGAATATAAATAATAGGATCACAAATATGTATTTAAAATTATTATAAGAAATGTTTGATAGGCTAGGTTTAGTGAATGTGGGGAACAGTTACTTTTGTTCTTTAACTTGTTGGTTCATTAATAAATTATTAATAATTTATTAATAATATATTCATCAAACATATTAATAATATTGTTATATAAATATTAAGTATTGGGTTTTAAATTATTTATAAATTATTCACGTATAAGATACAATAAACATTGGCATTAATGCATTTAAGATAAAACATACATACATGTATATATATATGGAATTTAATACAATGTATAGCATTATTTTCATATTCTTAAAGCTAAGGGAGTTAGAGCGTTTGTGTTGTCGTGTGCTTCACGTTTTTATGTTTCATGGGTTTATGGTGAATAATCAAGAATTTTTAAAAAAACTGTTTTTAAAAAACTGTTTAATGTTAATATGCAGAATACTCAATTGAGTTGTTCTTTTATTTAATTAATTGTGTGTCAGTTGAATAATTGACGCCGTAGTTTTAAACATTTAAGCAGAGGAGAAGTGGATGTTGATTTTATTGTAGTCTGAGGAAGGTGGGGTAAACTACCCTACCGAAAGTGCTTACTTAATAAATTGGCTGTGCTCCGTTTGGTACCGGGTCCTTTTTTCACTTTTTGTGTGTGATTAAGTAGACTGCTGCCTTTGTGGTAGTTAATGGGTACTGAGTTTTTACCAAAGGGGATGACAATGCACTTTTTGGCATTGAGCTTGAGGCTGTGGCTCTGACACCAGGCATCTGTCTCAGTGAGGCCCTTCTGTAGGATGTCCACATACTTTGGGGACTCGAATATGGCTCCTAGTTTGCAATCATCTGTGAACTTCGTTAGCCAAAGGCCTTCTATGTTAGCCTGTACTTCAGAGAAGTAGATACCAAACAGGAGAGGTCCCAGGACTGAACCCTGTGGTACTCCACCTGTCACTGGTTTGAAGTCAGATTTGGAGTCTGCAACTTTTACAGTGTGGGTTCTGTCAGTGAGCCAGTTGGCAACCCATCTTGTGACGTAGGGATTTATACCTAGTTATTGAGGTTTAGCTATAATTCCAGAATGGGGGATGGTGTCAAAAGCCTTGGCGAGGTCAAGATAGGCTGTGTGAACCACCTTACCCTCGTCTACGGCTTTGGTGACTGCCTCAAAGAAGTCGATCAGGTTCAGGAGGCATGATCTGTCTTTCACAAACCCAAACTGGTTTGCATGAGTAATTCTTTTGTCTCCATTTATGAAGTACTAATTAAACATTAATTTGTTATTCTTGTAAATATAGTTATTACTTTTGAATGTTTTTTAATATTATCTTTCTGTCTGGAGTTTTTTCTCCTTGGGCCTCCATTGAAAATGGGCTACTTTGGGCCAATGGACATTCCCGGTTAACAAAATGTAATAAATAAAATAAATAAATAATGTGTGTGTATATGTGTGTATGTATACATATATATATATATATATATATATCTATATCTATATATATATATATATATATATATATATATATATATATATATATATATATAGGTCCACTTCAAAATACTCACTTTCAAAATACCTAAACTCAAAATACTGAGACCAAAATCTCTAAAGCTCAAAATACTGAAAACACACAGGATACCAACACTTGTTATATTCCAGCAAAAGTACATACTGAAAAAAATAAAACACAAACCATATTACTCTTCTCCAAGTATAAGCAGGGGGCAGGCCCCCCCTGACACACCCCCTGCTACTTAAAAATATCAACTCTGAGATTGCACTTTAGTGTAGTGAAGTGCAATCTCGGACTTGATATATTTAAGTAGCAGGAGGTATGGGGGGGGGGCGCAGGGGGGGGGCGTGCCCCCCTGCCTATACTTGCAGAAGAGTAATATGTTTCTCTCTGTACATCTGCTGCAATATAGTTGTGTTGCTGTACTCTGGGTTTTTTTTTTTTGATATTTTGAGTTTTCAGCTTTAGAGATTTTGGTAAGAGTATTTTGAATTTAGGGATTTTGAAAGTCAGTATTTTGAAGTGGACCCATATATATATGTTTATATATATATATATATATATATATATATAAAAAGGAGGTGGCATTGCTATCATGTTCTCTGACCACCTTACCCTAACCTCTCTAACTATCCCCACCTCTCCAGCCTCACCTGCAGAAGTTCTTGTTGCAAACTATAAATTGAATGCTCACACCTCACTCAGCATACCTGAAATCTACATTCCTCCTGGCGACAACATTGCAGTACTGGAAAGTATCCTTTCCTCACTCTGTACTGACCTCCCAATACTCTTTGGAGATGTCAACATCAGCTGGTTAACTCTATCCACTGAATCCCCCTCTGCCTCCATTAATTTACACTGTTTCACCTAACTAATATCCACACCTACTTATACAGCTAACTCTACTAATCACTCATCTCTCCTTGACTGGATCCCGATAACACACCCCCATAAGTATTACTTCCCCGAAACGCTACCAGATACCATTAGTGACCACTGCCCAATTAAAGTCCTCCATTTTACTCCTGACGTGTAAACTGCATAAGATCAAAGCATGTCACAAATTAAACAACTTTGACACTAATAAACCAGCCATCTCTCAGCTATCAACTGGTCATTCCTTAACCACTTACCCCTTGATGAAGCAGTAATGGAATTTAACAAAATATTCCTTAACATACTCAGCTCCCTAGCCCCCATACAAAATGTTAGAATAAAATCAGCCATATCCCCTTGGCTAATAAACAACTCCACCTGCACCCTAATGACTCAGAGGCATAAAACCTGGAAGCGCTAGACTAAAACCAAACTCTCCTCCCATCTCCAACAGTACAGACACTTACGCAACGTTACTAAGAAAGCTGTCACCAATGATAAGAGAAACTACTACACAAAACTCGTGAAACTCACCTAAACAACCCAAAGAAATTCTGGCATACTATTAACCAAATCCTTCATCCAGGCAACCCCTCCTCTCCCCAACCTAACACTACAAACACTCCTCTCCAAACTACTTCTGACTTTAACTCCTGTTTCATATACTCCATTATCAAAGTAACCAACCATCCTAACTCCAGCACCGACACTACCTCACCTACCAACCCTCCTAAAGCCTCCAACACCTCCTCAGCCTTCTTCCTGAAAACTGTATCCACCAACTACATTAAATCCCTACTTCTTAAACGTAAACCATGCTCCGCCTCACCAGATGATCTCCCTCCACTTTTTCTCCAGAAAGCAGCCAGCTCCATAGCCCTACCCATCTCCATTCTCATTAACCGATCCATTACTGAGGCCCAAGTCCCAGCAATCTGGAAAAAATTTTACACCTTAAACCAATGCAATTCTATCACCCCTCTCTAAGATCCTGGAAAAATGTGTTCACAAACAAGTCCTACAATACCTCATACAAGAGAAACTTCTCACCCCCACCCAACATGGATTTCACCCTAGTCAAAGTACCTGTACTGCCCTCATCGCCTTCATCAACACTATCTCATTAACTGAAGACCAGAACAAACTAGTCTCTTGCCTCTTTCTTGATCTCTCAAAAGATTTCAACACTGTCTCTCACCCCCTCCTCTTAAATAAACTCTCTGAACTCAACCCATCTATCTCTACTATCTCATGATTCTCTAGCTACCTCAGCAGTCATTTCCAATCTGTAAAATGGCTTTCTGCTGTCTCCCCAGAACTCCCTATAAACATGGGAGCTCCCCAAGGTTCAATACTGAGACTACTGCTATTTAATGTTTTTACCAATCGATTACTTACCTCCACTCCTCAGTCATCTGTTGTACAATGTGCTGATGACTCCACAGTCATCACCATACCTGATACCCTCTCAGATCTACATACTACAACTCAGAACTCCTTTTTGTCTATTGAAAACTGGCTCAACCAAAGCCATCTAATCTTAAACCCAAAGAAGAGTAAACTCTTGCTTTTTTCCCCAAAAACAATGTATCATCTAAAATCTTCTTTCTCTATCACTTCCCACAATAACACACCCATCACAGTTGAAACGCCCACCAAACTACTCGGGGGTCATTATTGATGACCAGCTAAAATTTGACCTACATGTACTCAGTAACATTAAGAAAACCCACCAAAAACTTGGACTCCTCTACAGGAACAAAAACTTTTTGTCTAGTAAAGCCAAGACAGCCCTATGCCTACCTACTACCAACCCTTCTCTGTGGCTCTCAAATACTCACCAACTTACAAACCACACTTCTCTCTAAATTAGAAACCACCTATAACAAGGTTGCCAAATTTGCTGCTGAACTGCCATACTTTTCTCATCGCTGCTTAGCACTCAGGAAACTAACCTGGTTAGAGCTTCCTCATAACCTTCTCCTCTCTCAGCTCCAGGTAATTCACTCTATACTGCACCAGCCCTCTTTCTGCTCCAGCATTACCTCTATTATCTCCTCCTACTCCCCACCTAGGACACCTCGGAGCTCAGAACAACATCTCCTTTCCATATACAATCCAAAGATCAACTTTGGCAAAAATCGTTACAGCTGTTCACCAGCTGAGAACTGGAATAAACTTCCACTTGACATTCAAAATATTAAGCCCAAACACCAGTTCAGAAATGGATTAAAAAAACACCTAAGCAATACAAGACTAAGTCAGTGTAATCATCCCCAATGATTGACCCTACGTCTCTGCCAGCCTGTTTCCCTCCCATACCTGTATCACCCTACTTCCTTTCTGTTCCACCTAATTTCTCTCCAGTACTCCTACTACTTCTGTTTTTCTCTACCATGTACCTGCATTTTACTATAGACACAAACAAAAATGATTTTACCCAACTAGTTCTTTCCCACTGCTACTATTCAGGTGAACTAACGATAAAGAACGTAAATATTTCTATTTGTGTACCATTTACTCTGTACTTTACTAGTTTCTACTTTTCTGATTTTTAGAAGCTATTTGCAATCTCATGTCTTTTCTCTATTTTTGTAATTTTTTAAAAATTTTGTAAATGTTGCTTGAATAGCTAAGTTTTATGCCTGTGTACTTATACATATGACTGTCTATTTGTGGAGCTTTTCTTACCTGGTCTCTACTGAAAAAGGACTTCGACCCAGCTGGCCTAACCTGGTCAACAGATGTCAAATAAATAAATATATCTGTGTGTGTGCCTTGTGTCTATCTGTATATATATATATATATATATATATATATATAGATAGATATGTGTGTGGTTGTGTGTGTATATATATATATATATATATATATATATATATATATATATATATATATGGGTTCACTTCTTAATTTCGAAATTACAAAATCCCGAATTTCAATATATCGAATTTATAATCCCAAGATCTTGTAATCTCAAAATTAAGAAAAATAAATTAAAAAAAAAAAAAGAAAAATATATCAAAAACATGTTTTTGGAGGGGGCAAGCCCCCCTGCAACCCCCTGCAACTTAAATATACTAACTCCGAGATTGCTCTACAGTGCAGAGAACAGTAATGCAGATTGCTATACAGTGTAGAATGGGAACGTTACTGATGTTATGTAGTCTTATCTCACCTACATTCTTACCCGTGGGTTCGGAGCCGAATATCGGCTCCGACTCTGCCAAACTTTTCTAGCTCGAAGTCTTCTATTGGCTGGGCTAAGCAGGTATCACATGGTCCACTGCTCCATATCCCCAGATCTCATTTGCCGCTCTTGTAGCTCGGACATGGTCTCGCTCTTGGATGTGGCTAAGTACCGTTTTCTTGTCTTGAGAAAAAATTTTGTTCATAAACAAAAAGCTATTTTCATAGTTATTGTCTTTAGAGTTATTTAGGTTTTTGGTAGTGTGATTGTTTGTGGTATCCCACTAACTGTTCCCTCAGGCTAGGCCCGTTTCAGTTAGAGGACCTAGTCCTTTCGTCCTGTCTGTTCGTCAAACTGTTTAAGTTAGAGGTTTGGTTTCTTTTCCCTTACCTTGTGGTCATTAACCGTTTTAGTTCAAGGTTTTTGACATAGTTGGTCTCAGTGTGTGTTGCTAGTGTGTGTGTACTGTTTCAATTTATAACTGGTTCCCGCATTTTTGTGGTGTTGAGTGTCTGTGAGTTTCTTGTCAGACCTTCTCTTAGGTTATGTTGTTGGTGTTTGTTTTGTAAAAATGTCCAATGATTCCAAGGAGCACAAACCTTCAGGTTTCAAAAAGTGCTGTAAATGCAGGTACAAAATGTCCATCACGGATGGGCATTCTATTTGTGTCTTTTGCCTGGGAGCCATTCATCTGCAGGAGTCCTGCAGTTTTTGCCATGCGTTCAGTCCCAAAATGCTCCAAGAGAGAAAGAATAAGCTGATCTTAAAGGGACTTTTGAAACCCTCTTTCGAAGAGGCCTTGCATTCTTCTCCCAGTGTTAAGTCTAAATCATCCAAGTCTAAAAAGAGATGACCGGCTCCGTCAGCTTCATTGGAGCCTCCGGAGAAAGTCACAAAAATTGCATCAACCTCCTCGGCTCCACTGTCCTCAGATCCGCAGGAGGTGTCGGTGTTGATGGAACCGGTGTCGGCTCCAGTTATATTGGAACATCTTCGGAACCGATCGCCCAGTCTCAGACCAGTCTCTCCTGAGAGGAGATCTCGATCTCCCTCCCTGTCCTCCAAATCCTCCAGGACCCTTTCGGATGTGGATGTTGATAGGGTGGTCGAGAGGCTCCTCCAGTCACCGGCTTTGGCAAAATTGTTTTCGGCTCTGGCCCAGTCGGCTCCAGAGCCCGTCCCGACCCCTTCTTCAATCATTACTCCTCCGAGCGCATCTCTGTCTTCTGAGCCAGAGTGTTCCGCGTAGTGTGATGTTCCTAGGCCGGTTCCGATGGCCCCTCTGGCTCCTTCAGTACCGACATCGGCTCCGACCCTGTCGGCTCTGTCCTCGAGGTTTGGGACTCGGGACTCTTCAGTCGGGCCCGAGGGGGACATCTCAGGACATATTCCGGTTCCAAGTCTCCCTCTCGGTGCCTCGGCTTGGGGAACTCCGACTCCCATCTTGGTCTCGGAGGCTGGCCAGTCCTCGGACTCGGGGGGGGGGGCGGCCTTCAAGGCCATGCGGACTGCACTGGCCAGATCATCATCTACATCAGGCGGATCGGTCACGCTGTACTCTACCACTCCGGTGAGAGCCTCTGATCACCACCTATCCATGGACAGCACAGCACCAAGGCCTAGGGATACCCCCACGAGTGGTCCCCAACTTTCTGATAGCCCTTCGGAGTTCATGCCTGAGGAGCCCCCTACAAAGAAAATATGCAAGAGGAAGCACATAGACTCCCAGGATGAGTCCCTCACCTCTGATACTGACCTCAAGTAATCGGAGGGGTCCCCCAAGTCATCCTCTGATGATGTTTCCTTCTCCGACATCCTGGAGATACTGAAGCAAAGAGGTGACTGGCTGTCCAAACCCCTTCCGAGGAGGAGTCAGTTTTCCTTAAGGCCTTTGGTGCTCAGCCCTCTGCCTCCTGGGTGACCCCACCCTTCGACGAGCTCCTTGATTTGATCTGTCGAAGGGTGTGGGAAAACCCTGATTCTGTGGAGCCCGTACCCAGGTGTCCCAAGAAGTTTCTTTATGCTCCCCAGGGTAAGGAGTTTTTGTCCAAAGGAGTCCCTGTAGATGCCATGGTGGTGGCGGCGGCCACTCAAAAGGAAGTAGCAGAGACCTCTTCCTCTGTCCATCCTCCTAACAAGGAGTCTAGGACCATGGACCGGTATGGGAGGCGTACCCTCTCGTCAGCAACCTTTACCTTACGGTCGCTGAACTATCTGTTTAATTTCACTCTGCTCCAGAGAGAACTCCTCAAGGAGTTAGGCGATATTCTTGCGGGTAATGTCCCTGAGGCGGTGGCCCAGACAGTTAACGCCCAGGCGTCTACCCTCAATTCCATTGTGAACTCCTCCATGCGGCTCATTTCGTACGCAGCCGAGGGAGTGAGTAGGGCAGCAAGCTCAGGAGTCGCCCATAGAAGGCAAGCCTGGCTGCACCTTTGTCATTTCGCGGAGGCCTTCAAGTCTTCCTTCACTGACGCCCCCTTTGATGGTTCTTCTTTGTTCAGAACCAAAGTGAAAGACACCCTCACCAGGTGCGAGCAAGAGGGAAAGGCCCTGTCTGCCGTAGGGGTCCATTTTTACCTTCCTTCTAGGCCTTACCCCAAGGCCCAGCGGGGTGGGAAGATGTGGTTCAAGAAATCACAGAGGTTTTTTCCTGCTGCATAAGGTGAGTCCCCCTCCAGAGGCAGAGGAGGGGGAGGTTATTCAGGGAGACACTGCCCTAGAGGCAGAGGGGCCCCCGCAATTCGAGAGACTGCGATTCCTTTCATGGCTCTCCCTACTCTCGTTCCTGAGGGAGTGCCCGGCTGTGCTTATTCGGAGCCAGTCGGCGGTCGAATTTCGTTATATCCGGAAGCCTGGAAGAGAATCACCCAGGACCGATGGGTATTACGAATAATTTCCGGAGGTTACCTCATTCCGTTTACATCAGATCCCCCTTCAATCAAAAAAATCCCAGACATTCCACTCAGTCAAAGGGATCAAGCAGCCTCAGAGGTTTCAAAGCTGCTAGGAAAAGGAGCTATCCAGCATGTCCCCGCAGACCAAATCGGATTAGGGACTTACTCAAGATTCTTTTTGGTGCTGAAAAGAACAGGGGACCTGAGACCCATATTAGATCTCAGCCAACTGAACAACTATGTACAGAAGTCCAAATTTTCCATTGTTGTACCATGTAAAATGGACAGGGCATCCAGGAGTCATTGGTCTCACCACAGCTCTCAGGGTGTTCACCAAGTGTATGGCGGTGTTGACGGCTCACTTGAGACATCAGGGATTCCAAGTGTTTCCGTATCTGGACGACTGGCTCCTTACCGTCCCCACCAGGCATCAACTAGTCCAAACCAGGGACGCTACCATCACTCTATGTCAACAGTTGGGCATAACACTAAATTGGGAAAAATCTGCTCTGTTGCCATCGCAGCGTGTCACCTTTATAGGCGCAGAATTAGACACCATTCAAATGTGAGCATTTTTACCGCAGGAGAGGATCAGAGTCTTACAACAACAAATACACATCCTAATGCCCTTGAAGAAAGTGTAGGCAAGATGGGTTCTCCTACTCCTGGGGACCATGTCAGCAACAATTATGTTGGCTCCTCTAGCGAGATTGCACATGAGACTTCTCCAATGGCTCCTCTTTGTTCAATGGTCCCTCCAAAAATTTCCACTTTCTCACCCTATTTTGCTCATGGACAGATGCAAACAGGACCTCAGTTGGTGGCTTTGCACCAACAATTTGGACGGGGAAAGGCCCTTCGTTCCACCCATCCCGGTTGCCACAGTGACCATGGACGCCTCCCAGATGGGGGGGGGGGCATTATCTTGGCAGGACAGTCCAAGGCACGTGGCAAGATCACGAGATACATCTGCATATCAACGTCCTAGAGATGAGAGCGGTGCTACTTGCGTTGCAGGCACTTCAGACCTTTCTACCTCTAGGGATGATTGCAATAGACTCGGACAACATGTCAGTAGTCTGGTATCTAAACAAGCAAGGAGAAACCAGGTCTTACCCCCTGTGCAGAGAGGCCATGCGAGTGTGGCAGTGGGCAGTAACTTCCCAACGGTTTCTGGTGGCAACACACATTCCGGGGAAGTCCAACGTGATTGCAGACAGGCTAAGCAGAGCTATTCTGATGCCTTATGAGTGGTCCCTGAATTGTCTAATTGCAGAACGAATCTTCAGCAGATGGGGTCAGCCTTGCTGCAACCTTTTTGCCAGTCCCCTCAATGCCAAATGCAGCAACTACTTCACGCTGATCCCCCCACAGGGGGAGTCACCCAGGGATGCTCTGGTTCACGATTGGCCCTCCGGTCTGCTTTATGCTTTCCCTCCATTTCCCTTGCTGTCAAAGGTGATTCAGAAAGCGCAATCCTTGGGAAGCAGAATGATTCTGATTGCTCCACACTGGCCTCGTCAAGTCTGGTTCCCTTTTCTTCAACCATACATTGTGGACACTCCTTGGATTCTGGACCCTCAACCAGATTTACTGACAGACATGTCAGGACAGTTCCACCCCTCTCTGATGACCCTCCGGTTGACAGCCTGGCTACTCCACTTCGTCGTTAGTTAGGCTTCATAAATTTTCACCGGAAGTGGTTCACATTTTATCTTCCTCTCATAAGCCATCTACTAGGAAGATTTATTCCAGCAAATGGAAGAGGTTTTCTATTTGGGCGCATACCCAAGGAATTGATCCTTACACAGCTCCAGTTGTTTCAGTCTTGGAGTTTTTGTCTATGCTTTTCCATCAGGGTTCTGCAGCAGCTACCATCAAAGTTCAGTTGGCAGGGATCTCTAATTTTCATGTGGCTAATGAGCCTAGTCTCATGGCTCATAGACTCTGCAAGGCTTTCCTGAAGGGTACTCTGTTACTCCGTCCCCCGGTCTCCGAACCTATCATGCCCTGGGATCTCAATTTTGTTCTACAAGCCCTTACTTCACCACCTTTCGAGCCTGCAGCTACCTGTGAATTGAAATTCTTGACCTGGAAAACAGCCTTTTTATCTTAACAGCATTCACTTCAGCAAGGCGAGTTTCAGAAATTCAAGCCCTCTCTATCCAACTTCCATACTTAATTTTCCATAAGGACAGGGTTTCTCTTAGACCAAACCCTTCTTTTCTTCCTAAAGTGGCTTCCGTGTCTAATCTTAATCAATCCATTGAGTTACCTGTATTCTTTCCTCAATTTTCAAACAAGGCAGAATTTAAATTTCATCAATTGGATGTACACAGACAGTTACATTTCTATCTGCACCAAACAAAAGATATCCGGAAGTCTGATCAACTATTTGTCTCCTTTTCAGAAAACAAAATTGGGTCCCCGGTCTCCAAGATCACCATATCCAGATGGATATCTAGTTGCATCTCTTTCGCCTACCAAGCAGGAGTTAAAGATCTGCCATTTCCGGTCAAGGCTCACTCTACTCGGGCTGTTTCTGCATCTACAGCCTATCAAGCCAGATTGTCAATGCATGATATATGTGCTGCAGCAGCTACTTGGGCTTCTCCTCACACATTTGTTTCTCATTACAAATTGGGCGTGGTTTCTAGGGGCAGGTCGTCCTTTGGCTGCACAGTACTTAGGAGTATTTTCCTATGAGCCACCCAGGATGTAGGTGCTAGGGACGCTGTCCCACGGGTAAAAATGTAGGCAAGCTAGGACTACATAACATCAGGAAGTTATGTACTCACCATAACGTTCGATGTATGTAGTCCATCTCGCCTCACATTCTTACTTACCCTCCCACCTTCCCCCTTCCTGGAGGATCTGGAGGTTAGGTTTTTATTTACAGAGTTCCCTTAACTTTAGCATATTCTTTTTATATGAATGTTGTGTATGCATGGGGTATGAATGAGTTTTGCAGCAAACTAGATCTGGGGATATGGAGCAGTGCACCATGGGATACCTGCTTAGCCCAGCCAATAGAAGACTTCGAGCTAGAAAAGTTTGGCCGGAACCCACTGTTAAGAATGTGAGGCGAGATGGACTACATACATGGAACGTTATGGTGAGTACATAACTTCCTGTTCTCTGCACTGTAGAGCAATCTCTGAGTTAGTATATTTAAGTTGCAGGGGGTGGGGAGTGCAGGGGGGCTTGCCCCCCTGCAAAAACATGTTTTTGATGTGTTTTTTATTTTTTCCTTAATTTCGAGATTACAGGATCTCGGGATTGTAAGTTGGATATATTGAACTTCAGGATTTTGTAATTTCGAAATTAAGAATTGGATCCATATATATATATATATATATATATATATATATATATATATATATATACATATATATATATGTTTATATTTGTGTATATAGCTGTACATATGTGTGTATGTCTATATATACATATACGTATATGTATATAGATGTGTGTGTCTCTCTCTCTCTCTCTCTCTATATATATATATATATATATATATATATATATATATGTGTGTGTGTATGTATGCATATATATATATATATATATATATATATATATATATATATATATATATGGTTCCCCTTTATAATCTCGAAATACTGAAATCTCGAATTTGAGTATCTCAAAACCATAAAGGTGAACGTTCAAAATCCTGAAACCACAAAACCGAGAAATACAAAATCGTGAACATAAACACACCATGCAGCACACAACACATACACTATCCTACCCACACTGCAACAAATCAAACAACAAAACATGCACAAACACTACAAAACAAATCAACACACCTGCACTACATATAAGCAGGGGCAAGCCCCCCTGCGCCCCCGCCCTACTCTACTTATATATACTAACTCTGAGATCGCACAAACAGGAAAAGACAGCGAACTCACACTCAGACATTCTATAGTCCCACACACACACACACACACACACACACACACCTACAAACACCAACACATCCAACACTTACACACTCATACTTTCACCTGCCTACCTTAATCCACACTTACAACTTACAAACACACTCACATACATTCATACTCCCACCCAAAACCCTTACAAAGCACTCACTTACCTTAAATTGTACCTAAATCCACACACGACACCGTACACCTTCCACACAAAACACCACACATAACGAAGCGTAAAGCCATAACAGCGAATTTGAGATATTCAAATTTGCGATTATGCACTTTCTCTGTTTTAAAAATTCACCTTTATGGTCTCAGAATACTGAAATTCGAGATTTCAGTATTTCAAGATTATAAAGGGGAACTATACATATATATATATATATATATATATATATATATATATATATATATATATATATATATATATACATATAACGCTCTAGGGATATAAACCTCAACACAACAATGAATAGAACATGCTGGATGGATAGATTCCCTTCGCAGAGACTTCCCTTACTATGGAACAGGGTCCCGACCTACATAAGACACAGCCACTCACTATCACTCTTCAAGAGGAACCTTGATGAGTGGATGGGTAACAGAAAGTTCACACCAGGGATCACACCAGCAGCACTACTAGATAGGGGCCAAGGGTACTAGCTGCAAGTACAAGGGTCTAGGGAACTACTAAAGGGGTGGTGAATACCGCACAATGTGGCTGGACTAATATATGCCTTCGGGCATATAGCCCAGTACCAACCTATAAACCTGTAGATATATATATATATATATATATATATATATATATATATATATATATATATGTGTGTGTGTGTGTGTGTGTATACATATATATATATATATATATATATATATATATATATATGTGTGTGTGTGTGTGTGTATGTATATATGTGTGTGTGTATATTTATATATATTATATATTCGCTTCCAGTATCCTCTGTTAAATCATATGCAGTTAAACAGTTACAATTCTACATGTATATTTAGTTTTCTGTCCAGCTGAGTACACTGTTGGTACATTTCTAACACAAGCAGCTTTACAAATACATTTTTCAACACAAGCGTCTGTACAAATCAGTTTGATATACACATGACATATAATTCTTTACAAAATTTCACCTAACTGTGCTGGCATATGTTACACATCCACTTCCCTACTTCTCCTGGCGTAGCTGGCAATACGTCACATTGTCACAGCATATATATATATATATATATATATATATATATATATATATATATATATATATATATATATATTATATTATATTGAAGCCAATGAAATCAATGCAAACGTGGCTGTATTTAGCTAGTGCATTTTTGCTGTCTGAGTGCCAGATGGCTAAGTGTTCTTTGATTCTGTCAGACAACTTTCTGGCTGTTTTACCTATGTAAAAGCCATTACAGGGGGAGCAAACCCTGGCATAAATAACATTGCAGGAGTCGCAGTCCAGATGATCCCTAAGCCGAAATGTGTGTTTGTTTTGGGGGAAGGTACATGCGGTGCATGTTAAGATGTGTTTGCAGATGGTGCAGTGGCCACAGGGTCTTTTTTAAGACAGAACTTAATAATATCATTTAATGCTGTTTCTTGTATAACATTAAATGTTTGGAGTAGTCTTTACCATTTATTTATTCATTTATTTATATTTATTTATCATTTGGGTATTTCTATGGAAAATGGTATTAAAATGTAAGTTTCTATCAATTGGTTGATAGAATAATGAGTTTGATGTGTTTGTATTTAAGGAGTTGGGTTTCATTTGATGTATTGTTCCACTGGGACATGTGAATAAAGTGTTGTGGCTTTCCATCTTCGTGGTTGGCGTTTGCTTTCTGATATGTGTTGGAGTTTTTGAGCCACAGGGTCTTATGCCTGGTTTGGGAGGATGGAAGTCCATGGCCAGAGATGGGAGGAGCTGCTCAGACTGCTCAAACAGAGATTTTAATGTTTTGGGGTTTTTTTTGTAGCAAAAGGTGGGTCATTCCCCTTAATGACTGGCATAGTTCTCTGTCCCGGCGGGTAATGCACCAGTATTTCTTAAGGAAATCCATGATGGGGTACATGTCCTAGCTGATGGGAAGGTGGAAGCTCGGACAAAGTCTTGCCTCGGTGTAACCGGAGGTTTGGGTAGAAAGCCATGTTTCAAGATGGGCTGAAATTTGATGTTCCTTGTGAGGGAGACCTCTGAATACATACTGACCAAGTGGTCATTGGGATAGTTATGTTCTGAAAAGAGTTTGAGTAGGTGGCTACATTCTTCCTGGTAAATGGAGTGTTTGCTGATGACTCGGGATAGTTAGGCCAGTTGCCCCTTTACTGCATTGGACTTCATGAACATGGGGTGCTGGCTGGAAAACTCTAGGAAATTGATCCTGAAGGTGCTCTTACAAAATATGTTGGATTAGAAAGAGCAGTATTGATTTTCTCCACTTCATGACATCACACACAAGCACCTGTGTACATTTTTTAGACGTGGAGGTCTTTCATAATCTTACCACCTGCTCTTCTTGAAGACTAGTTCTAGATCTTTCCTTCCTAAATGTGTGTGTGAAAATAAAAAAAAAAATTCAAGAAGTTGAGACCCTTCAAAATATGTTACTTGTCATTCCTCAGGGAAGCTTTATGGTAACATTGGATCTAAAAGATGCTTACCATTACATTTCCATAGCCAATGGGTTCAGGAAATTTTCAGATATGCTGTCTCTGGATCACATTATCTGTTTTCTGCATTACCCCTTGTGTTACCTACTTCTCCATGGGTCTTTACAAAGCATCTAGCTCTATTTGTAGCTCATTGTGGAGTGAGTGGCATTCACATTTTCCTAATGTAGATGATTTACTTATCTTTTCGGAGTCTTTTCACAGATGTCAAGTGTCTTAATATGGGTTTCACCTCTTGTGACCAATCTGGGACTCCAGCTAAATATTCTGAAATCCTCCTTGTCCCTATCGCAGGATTGTCTTTCTAGGATGTTTTGTAGACACTTTGCAGCAAAAATCTTTTTGATGCTGTAAAAGGTGGGTTTTTATATGTAACCTTTCCTGTGCATCTCAGCTCAGTCTCAGACTTCTGCCAGAGAGTATCCAGGATCCTGGGGTTCATGACATCTATAATTCTCATAATTTACCTTGCTGGGTTACACATGAGAAAGATTAATGGTTTCTAAAAAAACACACATGGACCCAACATTTGCATCTTCGGAAATTTCAGATTACAATTTTGGAATTTGTGAAAAAGGAATGGCATTGCTGGAGACTACAAATACAAGCAAATGCAAGTGTTGCCCTGTTTTCCTCTGCCTCCAAGTCAGTCTTTAACTACAGACGCCTCAAATTTTGTTTGTAGGACAGTTTCACTAGTGTTTAAGGTACAAGAACTGTAGGATTCCTCAGACCGGCCAAACCACAAAATGATGTTGGCTGTGATCCATGCTTTAAAATCATTTCATCATCTATGATCCCCAAGACCTCTGCAGATGATTATCAACACCACCACAGTGACGTGATATATCAAAAAGCAAGGGGGCTCAAAGTTGTACCCCTTATGCAAGCTGGCTCTGATTGCATGGGAGGTAGCTCTTCAGTACTGTTTAACCTTCCAAGCATCCTACATTCTGTTAGAGCAAAACATAGTGGTAGACAAGTTGAGCTGGACTAGGACAGACCTTCACAAATGGAAATTGAACAAGGGAGGGTTTTTGCCTCTTTTCAAAACAGGCAACTCAACATGTTCTGCTAAAGGATTCCTTCAAACAAGCCTGGAAAAAAGATGCGTTCTCATTCCTATGGATGTGAATGTTTCTTTATGCATTTCCATCCTTTCCATTGAAATCCTGATAAAGTCTGAATTTTCAGGACTGCCCAGAAAGAATTGCGATGACCCCTTTTTTGTCTCGGGCAGCATTGGTCCTCCCTTCTTATGGGAATGACCAGTTGCAGTTACCACAAGCTTCTTTACAAACTGGACTTAGTCACAAAAGGCAGGTAATTTGATGCATCCAATTCTAAAACATCTTCGACTAACTGCCTGGTTGATTCAAATCTATTTCTTTTTTAAGGCACATTTTTTCAGAGAATGTACAGCAGGTACAAAAGGAGGTAAGAAAATGTGCTATTAGAAAATCTTATATTGGCAGTGGAAGATGTTTTCTAGTTGGTGCCTAGATAATAACCAGGACCCTATCAGGGATTATACATCACTGGTGCTTAAGTATTTGTGCAGGTTAATAGCCTTTGGCCTTTTATACTCCTATAGCAAGGTACATCTTGTGACTATTTCAGCATGTCTGCTCATGGATCCTCCACTTTCTTCATTCGTTTTAGTAAAATAGTTTCTGAAAGGAGTATTAAACTTGAGACCTCCATGAAAACAGGTTGCTCCTTCCTGGGATTTTAACTTCTTGCTAGAAAAGTTAACCACATCTCCATATGAATCTGCAGGTCAAGCATATTTAAGGTTCATTTCACAGAAACATGTTCTCATTGCTCTGACATCTGCAAGAAGAGTATCTGTGTTGCAGGCTTTCATGCTTTCATGGTGGGTGAACCCTGTCTGTTGTTCATAGGAATAGGGTGCCATTAAGGACAAATCCCACATTCATGCCCAGGGTTATTTCAGAGTTAGCTTTGAATAAGGCCATCAGTCTGTCAGTATTCTACCCTGATCCTTAGAACCTGGGAGAAAGGATTCTACGTACTCTGGACATGCGTCAGCAGTTCAAGTACTACCTTGACAAAACCCAGTCCTTCAGAAAAGCTGATCAGCTATTTGTTTCTTATGTTGGAACTACAAAGGGACAACCTATGTCAAAACAGACTGTTTCCAGATCATTGTCCTCAGCTGTTGCCTTTCATTATGCCACCCAGTTCCAGGCAGTGTCAGGGCATACCTGTATGTGGGTCTTGTCTTCTTCTGTAGCATTTTGAAAAGGGTGGACTCTAGAAGCATTCTAGACACAGCTACATGGTCCTATGTACATATCTTTACATGGCATTAAAAACTGGAGTCTTTCTCCAGATCCAAGACCGGCTTTGCAAGGACCATTCTCCATAGGCTTCTGATTCCTCATCCTTCCTTTTCCCAGGTTGGCTAGGCTTTTATAATCAACCCATATAACCCAAAGGGTATTGCAGCAGTGGAAATGATAAACATAGTATAGTTGTGTTAGTTGCTCTTACTCATAATATCCTTCCTTAGATCACTGTTGTACTATTCCAATCTGTTGGGTTATCTCACCAGAAAACCTAGACATCCAGCCAGTGTACCAAAGCCAAAACCTTCTGTAAAGTAATAGTAGTGGTATATAAACAGATGTATGATGGTGAAACCTTAGACTGTCTCTCCACCAGTCCAGATGCAGGTCCTGCACTTATCAGTCTGTTTTCTGTGCTGTCGTTGATACAGTTGACCTTCACTTGTCCAGATAAATGCCCTATTGGGGAACCTTCTATGATTTTCTTTCTTGCATTGCTGTTTGGTACTTTATTAGATGTCAGTTAGGAGGGGCAATTATGATTATGATTGGCAGATTCCCTACAAGGATCTCCAGTCCCAGTGCCTTTTTTGTTTATCCACAGACCACAGTTATAAAAACTGTACAATTTGCCAGTCGTTCATACCCAAAACCTTACAAATGCAGCTTTTTCCCTAAGTATGTATTTGGAAACCCAGCAACTTACGTTTTTGTACAAGATCCTCTTTGCAGATCCTTCCTGTTCTTTCCATCTTAGCCTTCAGAGTTCTGAATGATCAGACCCAAATGACAGAATATTTCCTGTCTGTCTTGGGGAACCTAATCAAAGCCTTGGCTATAAAGGAAGAACCAGCCAGTAAACAACAGGACATGTCTATGGTTGTTTAGACCTCACAAGTGGCCAAGTTTAGCATCAAATGCAGCTATGATTCAGTGGAAGCTTGCTAAAGAGCAGTGGCCACAGATTCTGTCATTGGAAGCTATGCATAGCTATGCTCTCAGTCCCTCCCTGAGGACAGTAAAGGAAAATTTCCTGATTCTCCATTGAATAGGGACCTATTATTTGATCCTGGCACAGCCAGTGTGTTTAAAACCATACAAGAGCAGGGGGAAATTATGAAGGATTGCAGACAAATTTCCCTTTCCTCATTATCCAGATACCAGTGAAATTACCTTGCTAAGCCCATTTAATTTGCCTGCAGGAAGTCCAGGCCCTCTTATAAGGCCAAGAAAATGCCTAAGAAAAGGTTCCAAGACAAACTAGACATGGGATTCTAAATCTGGGAGGCCTCCCTATCCAGACAAGTCAGTTTGACCACCCATTATGCCCTCCCTTCCCCCTCGATACTAATCTTCCCCATACAAAAGGCTCACCTCTTCTGTAGAAAAGTGGAAACTCATTATCACACACAAGTTGGTTCTCTCCATTATTTGAATAATGTATTGGAAGGAAGTTCCTCTGTTCAAGACATCTAACCTCTTCCTCACAATCAAATAAAGCTACTCTCACCCCTCATTCAGGCCTTGCTCGAATAAGGCAGTATAGAACTTGCCACAGAAAGTAGTTAGGAAAGGGTTCTATTCAAGACTTTTCCTGGTTTCAGGAAAAGAGGGCGATTGATGTGTTCACTCTCAACACCCCTTTCAAGGTCCCATCTGTCAAGATGCTGTCTCTCCAAACTCTTCTTCCTTCATTCTACAACAAGCTTTCATGGTGTCCTTGGATCTAAACGACGCCTACCTCTACATTCCATTTCACCTTTCCTTCAGGAAACTTCTTAGGTTTTTTGCTTATTCATCACACTTTCAGTTATCTGCTTTGCCTTTTAGGACTATCTACAGCTGCCAGGGTTTTCACAATATGTTTAGCCCCAGTCATTGCTTTCTGCAGGACTCAGGAAATTCAAATATTCCAGTATTTGGATAACTTATTAATACAGACTTCCTCTCCACAAACTGTTCCACTCCATCTCAGCTTCACTGTGTCCCTACTCCAAAGTTTGGGGTTCACTGTCAGATACACGAAATCCACTCTAGAACTAACCAGGAGGCCAGGATATCCATGATAAGAAAATCCCATTACTTTAAATGAAAGAGATTCTCTTACTGTTGTATGACCCAATGTTGGATGCCATGGAAAACTTTGAGCACATGACACTGTATTAATTAACAGAGATTCTGCAATTAGTCTTACACTCATTTACCATTGTGTCTTGCCTTCCCTTGTTCTTTAAGGGATGTTGTATCTCAAACTTTACAAGAAACAGTGCAGCTCCACTGGGACTTGATGCTGGAGGGCCTTCCTGGGGCTCCTCAATCTCCTCACCTGTGATGTAGGAGAATGTTCCCTCCACTGTTACCATTGCTGATTTTGCATCTGACTGTGCCATGCATACAATGCCAACATAATTAGCATCTACAGGCATACTGTCCTGAGGTATGTGCAAACCTGTAATACTGGATTCCTTCCAGTGGAACTTTGAAAGTGTGCAGATAATTTAACCTTATGCATCACATAGACTGCTGCATGCTAACAGTATGTAATGCTTTTGAGCACATGCATACCTCTTTGTACAGGATGTGTTCATCATGGTCCTGATATCCTTGGATGACAGAAATGCAGCATGCTGTGTGCGAGTACATTGTGCAAAGGTGCTTGCCAGTGTTGGCTTGCAATAACATGTCACACAACTTACCTGATACTTCTCCCACAGACATGTGAACGGTCATAACCTTTGCTGCAGGTGTCCTTAGTTAAAGTCCTAATGTTCCTGGGTGAAATTGAAGCACATGGTGAAGTCCATCTTCTTTAGGGAAATGTGCTACCAATGTACTAAAATACTGGTATTTACCAATTCCTACCTGGAACATTCCCAACAGACACTTGGGCCGTCCTGATCATTCCAGCTCCCCACATCCAACTTGTCATAAGGAAGTAGTTTCCTGTCAAGTTCTCCACTAAGAGTTATAAGGAACTGCTCATTCTCTGTCACCTGACAAGGTCTTGTGAGAGCAGCCACAGTAACAGACCTGTGTGTAGCTATGTCTTGCAACCTGATCTTCACATGGAAGAGAATGTCTGAGATTATTTGATGCGCCTGCAGCAATGTCTGGTTGTTTCCATCCACAGCATTTATTTCAGCACCATTTCCTGCCATGTCTGGTCTCTGAATACCTTATCTTTCTCCAGGATTCTCCTGCTATGGTTAAATAGAGTCTACTGTGTGTAGAATTTTTCTGAGCACTGCACTTCTGTAGATCCCATGACAGCACCAGTACACCTGTGGGAACACACATGGATCAATGTGTTTGTGTGTATAGGACTGTCCATGTTGGACATTACCTACCTCACTGCCCCCACCACATTTGTGGTTGATAGTGCCTTATGTCATGCTGTGTCACTGTGCCAGATTGTGTTATTCATGGCCATGTAGTCCACATACGCAGCCCCTGCTGCAGTACCTATAGCACAGTATGTCTCCATTGCACTACAGGCCTAGCATCCCCTTTTATGTAGGCATGCAAAAATAACCTATGTCACTGTGCCAGATTGTGTTATTCATGGCCATGTAGTCCACATGCACTGCCCCTGCTGCAGTACCTATAGCACAGTCTGTCTCCATTGCACTACAGACCTAGCACCCCCTTTTATGTAGGCATGCAAAAATAGCTTCCCTGTGCACTCCATGGTTCCCCAGCCCCTACGGGTATGTCAGCTGTTATGCCTGTTTCTCATGTCCCTTTCAAAGGAATACAACCTGTTGTGCTTGGACAGTGAGGCATAAATGGATGTTACCCCATCATGGAAACTGAGACTATTTTGCCCATTTCCTGTGTCCTTGTAGTTTGTATGGTTCCACCAAACATTGCAATACTTCCTGGCTGTTCCCTGTGTCCTAACTGCATTGACCACCTCACCGTATTCCAGTCTGCTGTATCTCTGCCAGAGCCATTGCAGCATTGGCACACAGTATCCAGTATGATATGTCAGATGTACCGGTCAACCTAGAGCTGCCCTATCCTATCATCTGTTGAATTCCCTACATGTTGGTTTTCTGTACTATTCTTTGTTTGCAATAATTTATCAGTCTCTGTAGTCCAGTATCTTGTAGCATGATGACCTTGGTGTTCTTCTTGCTATCAAGGGGCTCAAAGCACTGTGGTTATGCTAATAAGGTGATCTATCTCAGTGTTTTCTAAATTCTACCAAATAACCCAATGTGTTATCAGCCCTGTTACTCACTGTGAGACTGCTTCCTGCTTATGTACTGTGACCAGTTACGTTTTCCAAAGCTTTGTAGGTGGGCAGCTCTACTTCACAAATGCAGAGAAGTAATGGCCAGACTCATCATGCTACCCATACAGCCCAGCTGCCTGTGGTGACCATGATCAGGCATGTAGATTATGTAGAGTATGTGCCTCTGTGGAGCCTGGCCATGCAGATGATGCTCTTCACTGTGCTACTGAATGTTTATATCATGCTGCCATAAATGGGCATTGCTCTACTGTGCTGCCTGTCAATGCACATCACTTGCCTGTGATGTGTGGTGTCACACCCCAGTTATTAGTCTCACTTATGGGCATGACATTGTCAGTTGACATGGCCTCTGCAGGATCTGGGTGTAGTAGGACTCCTTCATGGTGCAACAGCGAGAATACATTTTTTTCTGCACCTGTTGCACACACCACATGATGCATCTGCAGCTTTGAGAGTCCCCTATATAAGGTTGATGCCTGCCATTCACTTCAAGAGTAGTGAGTGATGCCACATACATTGTGTAATCTGTTGAGCAGTGCTGGCTCAGATATAGTGATCTGAGAAGGTGCCACTCAGAGCTTCTTCAACAGTTGGAAAGAGAAACTTGGGAGAGGCAACCATAGTATTACAGTAAGGTTTCATGTCACAAATTCATCCTACAGTTGGCTTTAATTTTTAACTATAGACTGTTATGGCCATTGTTTGTGACATAGTCACAGTTATAGTTATAGTTATAATTATAGTTATAGTCTTAGTTAATGTGCTCATTAATGTTTTTTGTTTATTTTTCAGTAGTGGAGCAGATTACAGAAAACAGATTTTCCTTCCTGAGGAGGCAGGCTATACTTACCAGGCAATGGAGTGAGTGTATTGTATTGCTGCTAGACCTGTAGCTCTGCTTCACCCACCTTCCACAGCACTACCCAGCTTTACACATCAGTTTAAAAAGCTAACCACCACATACGTCTTCATTGCCTGTAGGACTGATATGTGTTTTAAACAGATTTTAACAATGCTAATGTCTTTAATTGTGCCAGTTATTCTTAATATTGCCATGTGAATGCCAGCTGCACTAAATGAGTCAAGCAAGTGTTGAACATTTTATTAGCTGATAGATATGTGATTACTAAGGCATAGTTCTTCAGTGCCCTTTTCAGACTGCCATTTCACAATGCATGTCTACCAATGTCAGTATCCTTCACTGTGCCAGGTTTTCATGAAACAGCATGAGTTTTGTCAGCTGTGCACCCCATACATTGTAGCTTTTAGTGTCTGTAATAGCAGAAATTAGCTGTCTATTGCCTGTTTGTATTGTTAGTTTTAGGCAGGCTATTTGGGATTCTCTGCCAACTTTTGCCACACACCCTGCATTTACAACACTATGTATAACAACTCCCCATGCCCCTGTATTCCATAGCACTGATTGTTTAATGTTTTCCACTTGATTATTTCTTCTTTGCTGTGTTTTCCTTTTCCATTGCACACAGACTGGTTATCATCTTACCCACATGCCACTGTCAACCACACCAGTGATAGGAGGCACAGTGTACCACATTGTACTGACAGTTGCAGTCCTTGTGTGCTGTTCTCTTTCTGTCATCATCTACTTTTTATTATGTTTCTTTGTACTTTTGTTTTTGTCCATTTATGTAAATCCACATCAGCAGTGGAACAGAAAGTGATGCTGCAGCAGCCACTGTACCCTGCAACAGCTACCGCACTGACTGCTGGATCCCCAGCATTCCCCTAGCTGGTCTGTCTGCAAGGTGATGAAGTTAATCCTATGGAATGTGACCTTAGCAGCTCACTGGTGGTCTCTGCTGCCTCTTCTCCAGTAGTCATCAGAACTTCTCACTGGGGAATTACACAGCGGAATACTCCTGGGTTACCCAACGGGAGTTACAGTGTCTGGTCAGAACTGAGGTGGTCCAGCAGCTTGATACCCAGATTGGCACCCTGGATTGTATTCTCTTACAGCTGGTAGAGTCTCATAGCTGCCCAGACCAAACCATTGAGCCACCAGTGCCAGAACCCACCCATGATGTCAGCCACAGAAGTGACTCACTTCTGTGTGGGTCCCACACATTGACAGCTTGGCATACTGTGCTCATCCCACCCTGTCATGGCACTGCCATTCCTTATATATCACTCATCTTTTCATTCCTCCCCATTCACCCTCTGAGTGTATCTCTCCATTTTGATGCCCCTTTCCTATGACCGTCTCCCCTGTCAGATGAGTCTTGTCCTGCTGCCATCCCTATATCCTCTTCCTTCCTACCCTCATCTTAACCTTGCATCCTTCCCCTCCCCCCCCCACCCTTCTTCTCAAACTACTCAAATAATAAAAAGAGTGTCTATCCCACAAAAAAAAATCTTTCCCATTGCAGTAATATATTGTTCTTGGTCATCTTTTGATGGTTCACAAGTCCCATACGTAATGTACAGCTCAACATTTTATCATTTTAGATTTTTAGAGCCCATATTAGATACCCTGTTATTAATCTATAATTGACTGAAAATAGTTTTAATACTTCTTATTAATTTATAATAGGCTGAATATAGTTTTTATACAGCTAATCTTTACTTATAATGTTTATTCTCAGGGTAAATATCTTTTATGTATAGTTTAGTATTACCGGACTTTCTCCAGTTCTTCTGTATTGCTGA
The DNA here is from genome assembly GCF_019279795.1 of Protopterus annectens. Taxonomy (NCBI): domain Eukaryota; kingdom Metazoa; phylum Chordata; order Ceratodontiformes; family Protopteridae; genus Protopterus; species Protopterus annectens. The sequence continues at coordinate 1,370,214,798 of NC_056741.1, forward strand.
AGAAAAATATTTAGAATGTTGTGCCATATTCTAAAAGAGGTCTTATCACTGATTTACAAAGAGGTAAAAGAACTTCCTCATTTCTTGTTGTTATATTTGTATGTGGCCCAAATGTAATGTACTTGCCATCAGAACTCCCCTATCATTATATTCTTTTGCTTTTGTTAATGTGTTGCCATTAACGACACATAGTTATTGATTGCCATTATCCCCCATAAGTAGTATAGTGCCGTATACCATTAATGTCTGCTCATACAACTTATCCGTGAAGATATGATGTCCTTTTCATTCTTCCTCACTGATGGGTTATGGACCCGATCCTCAGATCCGACATGGCTGCATTCACAAGGTTTAGAATCCGAATCTCAAGCTCCTCCCTCTACCCATAATGCTGCATTCCATCCCCAACTCCTCAGATCGAGTTTGCTGCCTTACTGCCAGTTAGAAAAGTTAGCAAAGAATTCCTTTGCAAACAGTGAATAACATCAGCTAATTAGTGGAAGGAGCTGAGAAATAGCATTCCTCATTTCGCTAGAAATAGCTCTGTTTAGCTGGAGTGTTTGTTTGGCTTGCTTGCTGCAACTGCCTGAATATTGCTGATCTCTGTCTGCATTTTATTATTTTCCCACCCACCTGCCTAAGTGTTGTTGTATTCTTACACTTGGTGGCTTTTGAGTTGCCCTTACTATAAATCTGATTTTGGACACTCCTCCCAGTCCCATCTGATCAGCTCATTCTACTGAGTACAGAGAGATCATTATTTTCTTAACTTTGAATTTTCTTCTGTTTCCTCCCTTCCCACTTAACTTAAAAATGCACTTTATTCAGCTGCTTTTACTGTATTTGTGTTTCTTCCTACTTTATTACGCTTTTCCTGCTTGTTCTTAAAAGTGTTCCATTGCATTTATTCTGCTGCATGTATTACTGCTTGTTAGTAGCCTGATTCAATTGTAACTGTTATTCTGAGCCTCTTAGTTTTGGTTTAAGCACTTGGGCTTCAGGACAGTTGTTTTACATTAAGAAGGTTTGTAGTCTACACTTTTGTGACAGGAACGGTAGCTTACATCCTTCTAAGTTGTCACTTGCTGGTTGAAGGCTTAGTGTGTCTGTTATTCTAAACATCTTAGTATTGGTTTAAGAAGTTGGGCTTCAGGCCAGTTGTTTTACATTAAGAAGGTTTGTGTTCTACACTTTTATGAGAGGACAGAAGCTGAGCTGAGAGTTTCTGGTTAAAGGTTTATTGTGCCTGCTTATTTGAACTGTTTTTTTTCCTGAAATTGTTGCACTATGTTTGCTGTAGCAAAGACAAGATTAGGACCTGCTGAATCTAGTTCTGTTTGTATAACCTGAGGACTAAATCAGACCATCTTTTGTTGGAGAGGATTCCCCTGCACCCTAGTGGTAAGAGTGTGCAGTTAGAACTCAATAGATTGAAGGTTGCTGGAACAGGGCTCAATTTTGACCTTTTTATTGGTTAATTTGTTTAAATCAGTTTGCTGTCATTTGCTACATAAGCACTGCATTTGCGTGGGTTTTTGCTTGTTTGCATATCGGTCACTGCCAAGCAGTGGTGGGCACCGTTGGCAGTTATAGATGCTAATACTTCTGCCTGCAAATTTTCCCTTAGTACTGTGCTGGTGCTCCATTGGTGAGTTCTCCCTATTGCCCCTCATTGACAGGTGATACATTCAGCGAAGCTCATAAGGTACCAACACAGATCCTGCCCACTAGCCCTTCATATTTTTTGTCCACTTCTCCTGTCCTCTACTTTACCTGGTCATTCCTGTCCTCTTCCTGTTTTCTGAACCACTAACATACCTGAAATTATGGACAGATAATTTCCCACAGTTTCTCTAGCCAGCCTGGTCAACTTCGGTATCCTGAGACAATGTAGCAACAGCCTCATGCACACTGATAACCCACTTCTAGTCCACACAAATTAATTATGTGAGAGCTGCATCTATATCAAGAACCTAGAATCCAGGCACTGTTGCTCACCAGTCAGTTTATTTGATACTAAGCAGGTTGTCAGCATGCCCACATCACCTCCTATACCTACCAAACCAACAGCACATAACCCTACATTTGTGGAGGTCCTTCCCAGAAGCTTGCCAAAACATCAAAGACCCCCCAAACACAAAAGCAATTCACAGAATACATCCTCTGCAGAATATAGTACATACAGTATATCACACACCAATGTCTCATCAGTCAAGCCCCTAAGGCATAACACAAAAACAAACATATTAGTCATAGGCGACTCTCTCACCAGGTTGGCTAAGGAAAAAGTCACAGTCAGCTGTCTGTCAGGTGTCAGGATACACCATATCACACATGCCCTCAAGTCTGTCAACAACAGGCACTGTTATGACTCCATCATAGTCCATATGTGTGTGAATGACTTGAGAAATACCTCACTAGACTATATGAAGAGAGACGTGACTGAGCTCTCTAATTTTGTGTCTCGGGCAGGTATGTCTCTAGCCTTAAGCAGCATTTTACCTTTGCCTAGGATGATACCGCAATACAAACAAAAAATGATTGACTTCAACAATTGGCTTAGTTTCTGGTGTCATTCAAAGGGGATCCGGTATCTGTCAGTCTGGGATGACATGATCTACAGACCTCGATGCTTTGCCAGAGATGGTCTTCATCTAGCAGCCCTGGGATTTTGGTTAATGGCTAAGGCTCTTGCCATCCCCGTAATGCCTTTTAGGCAATGTCACAAGAACAAAATTCCTGACACAAAAATACCATCTAAAAACAACCTCAAGGTTATGCTGCTAAACCCTAGGAGTTTAAACCAGAAACTGCACTCACTGGAAGCAGTCCTCACCTTGGAAGATGCTGGCATTTGTGTAGTCAGTGAGACCTGTTTTAAGGCTGTGAAGAGCACCACAGCTATACCAGGTTACATTTCCTTCCACATATTCAGACCACAAACTGTAGGCATGAAAACAAAACGAGGTGGTGTATCAGTATTCATTAAATATAAGTATACCTCTACAGTGGTTAAGCAGCATGATTCCCTTGAGTTACTTCAGATCTTTGCCAGCTATAGGACCCCCTCTATGAGTTCAGACATCCACTTAAGCGTACATGGATCTACTTGAGTCAATCAAGATACAACCAAACACCCTGGTTTTGGATGACTTTAATTACCCTTCCATTGACTGGATTAATTATATGTGTTTTAACTCACTTGCCCAAAGGATCTTGGACTTCATTTTTTATCAAACACCTTTATTGAATTATCACTTGTGACAGAGGCAAATTTACATTAATGTAAAAGTAATCAAACTATATTAACATAATAAACATTATACTTCACATGTATTGCTGTATATCATATAATCTAAGCAATATTACATCAGTTATTCAATTCCTACCTTTTTTAAACAAGAAACATCTTTATTAAACCATCACTTACTACATAGGCAGTCATATATTTGTATAAATGAAAACAAACCACACTGACACGATCCTAGTCGCAAGCATTTTACATCAAAAACCATACTGACACACTCCTAGTTGCAAATATTATGCATCGCTTATAATCTACCCAATCTTTCTCACTCAAACATTACATAGCTGATGTAAGTCTTGACACCTTTTAAACCTCACATGTCTAGGCAATTCCAAAAGGAGGTGGTGTATCAGTATTCATTAAATATAAGTATACCTCTACATTGGTTAAGCAGCATGATTCCCTTGAGTTACTCTTGCTGCTTCCTTTACACCTTTATCTCACTGTATCATATGATACATTTCTATAATTTATCAACAGTATATACTTTCTGTTATCCTGCTTCCATTTGAAAACTACTAATTTGTTTTTATTTCTATTGCATTGCATATCAGCTAGGTATCCTTGTAATGTCAACTGTACCTAATCTGTATGTCTGTAATCTGTTTAGACCCTTTTTTAATTCTTATTATAATTCTTTGAATTTGAGACAATTATTACAGTTATATATTGTGTATGTGAATGGCTGTTACTGTTTAGAGCTATTTTACTACTGTTATTCTGCTTTGAACTTATTATTTTTTACTGTATAAAATTTTCTGTGTTCTCTACTGAAAATGGATTTTATTCCAGTTAGACTAGCCCGGTCAACAAATGTAAAATAAAAAAAAAAATAAATTTCTGAATCATAGCTCAGAAAAATCATCTCCCTCATTAGACCAGTACCCACCATCTCCGACAGTGCATCCTGCAGGGAATACTTAAAGTACGCCAACTCACCGCCTCCCAGAAAATATGTTCCCAATTACCTCTTACTTCCCCTTCACACTTCCAACATTTACTGTTTGCCTGAGGGAATTTGGAGTCTACTTGGGGTATAAAAATATCTATGTAAACATTTATAGGCAAAAATCCTAAATCTTCTAGATTTTGTTGCATGTTTGGGAGGCACACATATATCCTTCCATTGTTTCTTTGTGAATTACTTATCCAATCTCTCTTGCCAATCCTTTGTAATCTCTTCTGATTGTTTCTTATAGTTATCATACAATACTGTATGTGCTCTACTAATTATTCCTTTTTTAGTGGCAGCTTTTGTTCTAGAGTCCATTAAAAACTGTAAAGGTGCTGGTCTTTCATTATTTCTTAATTTTTGCCTGTACTCTGATATCAATCCCTGTTAGGGAAGGCAGTCTCTAACCTGCAGTCCAAATAATTTCTTGGCATCTTCCCATTCTATCATCTTTCCCTCTCTAGTTAAGGTTCCTGGAGTTCATTAACAATAATGCCCTGGACCAGTTGTTGACACACTCACAAGGGGCTCAGACATCCTGGATTTGGTGATCACCAACATGGGGGACCGCTGCACCACCCCCAGTGTGTGGCCATCCCTGGTGAGATCTGACCACAGATCAGTCTCGCTAGAAGCAACTATAACACAAGACCCCCCATTAGCAACAACTCGACTAAAATACTTCTCCAAGGCCAATTACAACCTCTTACTTGACAGCATAAATATCTTCATAGCCCTGCCTCTCACTGATAGAACAAACACGTATGCTGAGTTATACACTAATGCTTTATACTAGCACCTGTACAATTGTATTGACTCGGCCGTACCTGATAGAACCAAAGTAAGATCTTCAAGGAAAAACAAACCTGCCTGGTGGACAACTGCCATTAATAGGCTATAAAACAGCAGAAATAAACTGCTGTCTAAGATTAGGAAAGAACGATATCAAAACTGGAAACACTCCCTCAACTTAAACAAGCAAAAAGACTCCTAGTGAAGTCATCCAAAGCTAACTACGAATCCAAATGAACTTCCCTTACTAAGGATTACCACAAGGCATTCTTTAGTTACATTCGTAACCTCGAAGGTAAGGCCCAGATTTGCGCTGAACTCATAGTTAATGGTACTACATATACAGAACCTGTGGATATACCAAACCTGCTGGCTGACAGGTTCACTGAAAACTTCACTCCCCTGTCCCCATCACATATACCCCAAAGCATCCCTAACACCTGTCCCCCACCTAGTGTCTCTGAGGAGCAGGTCTTAAACACCCTCTCCAGGGCCAAAAACACAGCCTCTATGGGACCTGCCAACATCCCGGGCTGTGTTCTACATGGGCTAAAACAGAAATTAGTATCACTTGTGGGCCCACTTTTCAATCACAGCCTAAGCACTGGCTTCGTCCCAGCAGAATGGAAAACATCCCTCTGCACAAAGGGGGTGCATCCATGGACACTGGGAACTATAGATCCATTAGCCTGAACAGCCTTATCTGCAAGGCTATGGAACATCTCATCATGGACTTTATTAAGAAAGATATAAGAAATCTCCAAACGCTTGACCCCACCTAGTTTGGCTTTGTCAAGGGGAGATCATGCCTGTTAAATTTGGACTTCTTCAAGATAGTCACAAAAGCCCTAGATGAGGGCAGATCTGTGCATATGGCCTACCTAGACTTAGTCAAGGCCTTTGACACAATCACCCACTCAGGCATTATTGATAAACTCACCCAGCTGGGTATCTACCCATATATTGTCAAATGGGTTGCAAACTGGCTCATTGATAGAACTCATACCGTTAAAATAGTCCTCTACTTCCTCCAGCATGACTGTGGTAAGGTAGCCAAGTACATAACACACATGACCCTCCCTCCCTCCTACTCCAGCCAATCAGGTCCCATTGCTCTGCTCCCCGACCCTCCTCATTTTCTCTCATTTTAGTAAAAGAAAAATGAAACTCTCTTCTTTTAAATTGTAGCAAACTGCTTGCTGCAAATGTAGTGAGTAGTTGCTACAGTTTATACTCTGCATGGAGCTTTATGTTGCTCATATTTTAGTTAAAAAAATATTTTGTCTTTTAAATTGTAACAAACTGCTTACTGCAGTTTATACCCTGCATATAGTGCCTCATGTTTCAGCTAAAAAAAAAAAAAAAGATTTCTTTTTTACTTTTATACTGTAGCAAGCAGTTGCTGCAGTTTACAGTTTAGGCCACACATAGAGTGCTACAGCTCTCAGGTTTCACAGCAAATGCAGTTACTGGCTTTTAAAAGCTAGTATACATTAAGGAACGGTTGAGAGCTGACAATTTCACCCTCCCCAACATGTTGCTCCCAGGTTCAGTTGTCCCCTTTGCCTCACATTAGCCACAATCACAGCATGTCGGTTCAAATGTCAGACTGTGTATTGTTTGTTGGAGAGGAAACCCAAAACTTCCTGTTCTTGCCTGAGTTGGATAAGTGGTTCATAATTTTATTTAATTTTTTTTATCTTTGTTGTACTGTATATAAATGCTGCCATATTCCTAACTTAGGTTTGCCCCTAATTTGTCAAAAGCAATAATGTTGTTTGTTTGTCTTTTCGGCTTTTCCCGGTTAGGGGTCGCCACAGCGGAACTCTGATCCGCTAATGATTGGCAATAGATTTTTTTATGGTGCTGAGTTGCCAGCCTGACGCCTAACCTTCAGCGAAGGCACGCCCATTCACGCATGTCTTTCGGAGGCCACTCAACCGTGGGGAGGACATGCAGACTCTACACAGAAGGCACTCCAGCCGAGAATCGAATGGGAGAACCTCTTGCTGTGAGGCAACAACGCTACCGCTGTACCACCGCGGCTTTGTCAAAAGCAATAATAATAATAGTAATGGGGTAGTTGTCTGATGGCAAGATTCTGTTGTGCAGTATTGATTAGTCTTATGATGGTTTATTTGCATTTCAAATCTCTGCTTCCTGCAGTAACTGTAAATAAACTCATCAGTGTGTCTTAGACATGTTTCAGTTCGATAAATAGTTATGGTGGATGCAAATTAAACTCATCAGTGTGTCTTAGACATGTTTCAGTTCGATAAATAGTTATGGTGGATGCAAATTTTAATTTGTATGGGTCATTTATGCTGCTTGATTCATTTATTGAGCCTTCATGTGTGGTGTTCTATTTAAATGTCAGCATTTTGCTACCTGACTGGCTGTATTCCATGTGTTTAAAGACCAGAACAGATTACTCATTTGCATTTTCTTCTGTTCCATTAGAGTTTTTCTGAGTAAACCTTCTGTAACTGAAAATTAAATTTGTAAAAATTGTTTTTTTCTTTAGTTTTCACATCATATGTTTATTTTCAGTGATCAGATGCGTGTGTTTCAACATACCCGTGCCCCTGAGATAGAAAAGACCTCCATTAAGGGAATGATAGAGGCCAATAGAAAGTGGTTACAGAACTTCAAGAATGACCCCAAGATGTATCCTTTTCTCATGAGTTAGAGAGAAAGATCAAGAAATGTAGTGCTTTATTTTCTTTACCCTGGTGAAACTGACTTGAAATATAGCATGCAGGTCATGTTGATTTTCATCTTGGCTTGGCTTTTTATGTCCATTGTCTGCAATGGTGCTTTTTTAATGTGGTGTACTTGCTATTGGAAATTCATAAGCAGAACTTTTTTAAATAAATTGAGAGGGTAGCCTCATGGTAGTTCAACTGAAGTCTTTAAATGTTATCACAGTGGAATAAATCAAAACTGCGTGTTTTTTTTTTTTTAATCACAGAATTGCTATAGCCAGTTATGATACTATTCCACTATGGCTGGCTTGTGATTTTTCATTGCTTGTGATCCCTGCATACAGCTGTCAGTTAGTGTACAATGTTTATTGATTGATGACCTGCTAATAAGAGACAGTGAGCTTTTGATGCAGTTCACATTGGCTCTAACACTAGACTAACACATATATGTGTGTTGTGCAGTTGGTGAAAAATACAAAAGAAAATGATGTGTCCATTGATATAAATCTTATCTCTTAGAACTACATGCCACTATTTACCTCGTATATGCATCATTACTGTTGGCACTTACAGTTTAAACTTAGTTTATTGTATATTTGACAAGTGTATCTCAGTACAGTCTTCAACGTTTACCTAATAGATGTGTCATTACTATGGATGCCTGGAGTTTAAACTCCCGTTACTGCATATTTGAGAATTTTGATTACCATTGTTATTGTTTATCTGTCTCAGTTTTGTATGCCACATGGCCCGGGTCATGCCTGAAAAGGGTCTTCAGACCAGTGTACTTACTTGGTTAGCAAATAAATAAATAAAATGAATAACAGACAAAGTGAAAGGGGAGTGCTGCATAAAAAAGTATTTCCTTACTAACCAGCTTAGGTGTCACAGGCCACACCATTTAAGTTTGAAAATCATTCTGCATTAGCACTGTCAGTATTTCGTATAAGTCCACCCAACCCACTATCTGATCCTCTGGGTATCTAGTCCCCCAGTACCAGCTGCTCTTGTACTAGTATGCTGTGTGCTTAACACAGCAGTGTCTTTCTTCGTGAATGAAAACTGTTGTGAGCTACATCCAAAAGTGTTGATTCATGTTTTAATTAAAATAGTCATGCAACATTTTTCTTTTGTGTCTCACAGTAATTGTTTTTTTTTTCAATTTGGACTTCATCTTGGGTGTTTCCTGTGTTGACAGCTGCATGTCCTCCGTATGTCTGCTTGAGTTTTTGCCAGTTGTTCCGTTTTTCTCACACATCCCAGAGATGTACTGCAGCTAAACTAGCAGTCCTCCAAATTGCTTGTGCATGCACATGACATTGACATGCAAATTTGAGTTTATTTTTGCAACACACACAATAGACTGGCATGTGCTCCAGGATTAATTTCTCCACCTTGTTCACATTGAGTGCAAGGATAAGATCTGGCTCACCTGTAACCCTGAAATGGAAAAGTATATGATCAAATAATGAACGCAAATACAGAAATAATGAAACACACTTCATTCACCACCTGGGCTTGCCTACCTCCACCCATAACTTAAAATATAATATGGCCAGTTCTTTACTTACAGACACTGGCAGGTTCCCAATCTCCTAGCATCCTCTCCCTTAAATAAAAAAAAATAATAATTTTTGTTTGAATTTTATTTTTTATAACTTCACTGTTAAAAACACACAGAATGGCGTTGCAGATAAGGAGCCAAATTCAAACAAACTTATAACTTTTTACTGTTTAATGTGAGCACTTTCGTCAGAGACAATGCTCTGACTTCTTCAGACAACAAAATACAAATAAAACAAGCTTTAAATAATAAACCAATTAACTAATTAGTTCAATTAAAACCCATTTAAAGTTACAGAACTTCTTCTTTTGTTAAAACATTTTTTTAAAAACATATATATATTGCTAAAACTGAATAACTTATTACTTATTATTGATTGAATACATAAATGCTATCTAGCAAGTGCTTTCAACTTTAAAATGCATTGCAAAGATATATGTTCATTCAGCCCTGGTGGAATATATGCTAGAGTCCGAATTTGCCACATAAGCTCCTTTTCCTCTAATTTTAATTCCCACGGGCCGCCTCTCCAATCTAGTATTACTTGTTCTAATACCGCAAATTGAAATCTATGTGTTGGATTCTCCATTATGTGTTTGGCTAGTGCGTTGGTGGTACTTCTCTTACTTATACTATACTGATGTTCATATATACGTTGTTTTAATTTTCTTTCTGTTTTTCCTATGTAGTATGCATTACATAATTCGCATAAAGCTGTGTATACGATACCCTTGGAGTTAGTTAAACCTATCTCTAATATAATAATTTCTGTTCTTAATGTGCACTTTATTTCCCATTTTTATTGATTTACATTGTGCACAACAACCACATCTTCCCATTCCAGTATTATTTTTATATCTATTTTTCTTTTCTAATAGGCATTTAATATTTGGACCCCTTCTATATGTTAACTTGGGATTTAATCCTAAAACTTTGTTTATGTTACTATCCCCAGTAATAATGGTCCAATTTTTAATCACTATATTTCTCATCAATACTGCATTGAGAGAATAAGTGATTAGAAATATAGTGATTAAAAATTGGACCATTGTTATATTCTGTGTATTTTTTTATAACTTGTTTAACTTCTGTAATGGCACCCGGATGCCCCATCTATCAGGGGTTTGCTTTCAATAAATCACTTTGCAGTTGTCATCACCTAAAATAAAGAACATTTTTGATTATTTTGTGGTTTGTTTGTCCATATTTTCCCCACTCCATAATAAAATGAGCAGACCGGTCATTAACATCATTTATCTGGATGTTCCCAATATTCCCCTACCTATGTGCTTGCACAGTCAGGATCACCATCTTCTATGGATTATGTGGGTTAGAGACACAATGATTCTTAAACAGATGCCTACAAACTAAACTAGGTGCTGTGGTGGTTTTCTGTAGCGATTCCCTATTCAACAAATTACCACAATGAGGCTGTTTCCAACATTTTGGACCCATATTTCTGGGATCCTCCCTTGTGAACTGTTACACACTGTCTTTGCTTAGTTTTGAAAGCAAAAGAGTATTTTTGTTTACTGAGATCACAGAAAAATGCCCATCAGTAGGAAAATGGACAGTACTACCATAATTGTAAGCTGGATCCCTGAGATGGGGTACTAATCCAAATCTACTGACAGCTGCCGAAGTTTGCATGCTTGCTTATATTGTCAATTTGCAATATTTTAGCCTGCATCTTAACACCATAATGTGTTTAACCATGTCCTAAATGTGGTGGATGTCACATTTCAGATGCAGGCAGTAGTGATTCTTCCAGGCCTGCAGAGATGATCTGTCATCTTTCATTCTTGAATTGTGTAACAAATGATATGAGTATTAAAAGGCCAGTTTTAAATGTTTGGACTACATTTTTTTGTTAATTCCCAGTATTCTGGCTATTTGTTGCATAACCTCATTGTTTTGGCAGTTTGCTACATTTTCACCTATGATTTTGAACGCATTCATTCCCGCAGACACACCTCTTGGCTTGTCTGGTTGCTACTTTCCATGTATATTGTACAGATATGGTTTGTATTTGCTGTACAGATTTGCCTAACCAACAGTGCATGTACAGTGTTTCTATATTTCTTTATTTGACCTTCACCTATCTAATGAGTTTGTTAAAAAATGTCATTGAACTGGTTACTTTGTACAGGTCTCAACTAGTCGTACATGCAATAGAGAATTTCAGTAATAAGTTACTTTGACAAATACTATCATATTATACGTATTAGGAAAATACTGACAATTTAAAAGCAACATATTTAAGAATATCTGTATAGTGTTTACAGCAGTGCCTTAAAAGGCACTACTGGTCTAACTAGAACACATCTGAAATGTCCCTCATTTTTCATAGTTGCCTTTCATTCTGCTTTCATATTTTTTCTGCTATAAAATATGTAATTTTCAGGCAAAATTGTGAGGATTACAGTCACACATAATGCCCAGTACTGTGAGGATTACAGTCAGTAGTAATGCCCATCATTAGTTACTTTATATAGTTCATAAAATGATTTTAATATAGACAGTATTATTTATTCATTCATTGTAATCAAGTATAAGAAATATGATATACTCGATTTTCGTAATGATTCTGAATTTTTTCTCTCATTTCGTTTATCAACAGATTATTAAATTGTTTTTAAAAATGTAATTTAAGAGAGAAAATTATTTGCTATTTCCACAGCTCCTCTACTGCTAAAGCAAAGAATTATTTTATTTGTTTTTTGTTAACTTTGTTTTTTTGTCTTTCAGCTCAGAGTTGCATTTTGTAAGGCTTGGTCTGTTATCTTTCTAGCTGAGTAGCACATGTATTTAAACAGCATCCTTGATTCCGGGCCTTTGTCATCCCTGATTATTTTTGGCTTTATTCCAATTTCTTGCGTTAAGATGTTGAAAGCTGTGCCAGTTAGATAGCAGATTCTAACATTAACAACCATTGAGGTGATGTATCTTTATATGCATTGGTTAGGGAAAACTTTTAGCCTCTATAATATTGTAACAACCAGTGATATAGACAAGATTTTTAGAATTGCAAGCCAGCTTACAGAATGTGCCTCCTTTTCCACAAGTGCAAAACCAACCTCAGGAAACACGAAGATAAGGGAAAAACTTGTCCAACCAGACATTTTGATAAAATCCATACAGCAAACCATCATCATCTCCTTTTTTCCCCATTTTTGTACATGGGGTTAAGGTGTCACGTCAGCTGTTGCCACCTCTCTCAGTTCAGCACCATTATCCTAATTACTTTGACAGACATGCCTACTGGGCTTCTGTGATGCAATCCATCTCTTTGCTTGAAGACATAATTTCTTTTTGCCTTCTTCCTATCTGTTCCAGATATTCTTCATCGATTGTCTTCTGCTTTACGCCACATGTGTCCAATCCATAGAAATCTGTTCTCTCTGACCTTTTCTGCAATTGGAACTACTTTGATTCTGCTTTGATGTCATCATTTCTTCATCTGTACCACCATATGCATGCTACCACCCATCTCAGGCACTTCATCTCCATCACCTCTAGTTTCCTCAACTCCTCTGCCTTCATTGCCCAGGTTTCTGTACCATACAAAGGCATTATTCGCACTGTTGGTTTGTACACCTTGCTTTTCAGCTTCTTTGACATTCTGCTGTCAGTCATTACGCCTAACGCTCTGTGCCAGTTGGCCACAGCCCCTTTGATTCTAGCTTTGGCCTCCACATTCAGACTACCTTTCCAAACCACCCCTCGCAGATACTTGAAGCTGGTAACCTGTTCCATTATTTTGCCTTATATCTCAGTTTTCAGCTTTTTTTGATTTTCTCCATTTGCTGCTATGACAACTTTACATGCAAGGTGGTGACAGGACAAAGTATTTTAACCTAACGACTGAGCAGAGGTCAGCCATGAATTCCTTGATTAGGAATGATGATATTGTGGTTAAGCCTGCAGATAAAGGATGGGCGGTTGTTGTCATGAAGAGTGTTGACTATTGTGATAAAATAAATGATTTATTGCAGGATACCAATACTTTTATTCTGATTTCTCCTATTATGGTACAGTACGTTATTCAGAAGGTAAAGACTTCATTACAGAATTTGTTTCATACGTCACTACTAGATGGAGGTACTTTAAAGTTCTTATTGGTTGAACATCCCACTGTTCCCATATTCAAGGCTCTGCCTAAACTTCATAAGGATTCCATCAACCCACCTCTCAGACCTTTGGTCTCTGGTAGAGGCTGGGTTATTAAATATGTTTCTATGTGGTTGGAATCAACTTTGAAACCTTTGCTTAATATTTATCCAAGAATTCTTAGGGATACCTCTCATTTTTTAACATCGTTATATGAATATATGACACATCATGAACAGGGAGAATATTTGTTTGTTACGTTAGATGTTAACAATCTATTTACAGTTATTGGTAATGATTATGGTGTGAAGGCCATAGAACACATATTATCGACAGAAATGGATGTACAACTAGATATCAATATATGTACTACCAGGCTACTAAGATTGGTTCTAGATAATAATGTGTTTTTATGTCAAGGCATATACTATTGCCAGGTACAGGGTGTAGCTATGGGCACACCCTGTGCCAATTCTTATGCCAACTTGGTATTAGCCTGTTAGGAGGACCTGGTGATTTTTGATGCACAACATCCGTGGCAGGTTAAACTAGCTTATTATTCTAGATTTGTTGATGACCTGTTTTTTATATAGAAGGGTAGTAGTGATGAGCTATCTTTGTTTGTTCAATATTTAGAATCAACTACTGATTTCTTGAGATTTTCACTTAATTATTCAAGTACTGAGATAGATTATTTGGATGTACATGTTACAAAACATGCTGATAGAATTGAAACTGGTCTATTTAAGAAACCTTGTTGGCGTTAATAGTTTATCATATGAAAGTATGTACCCCAGACATACTTTTCATAATATCACTACTGGTCAGGCTAATAGATTATCACGTCTCTGCACTGATGAGGCAATACTTGATGAAGAGTTGACCCAGTAAGAGCATAACTTACTTTGTGGGGGTTATAGATCAAAGCATGTAGTTATGAACATCAACAAGATTAGAAAGAAAAGATACGATGTTGCCAGCCCCTGATTCACAAGTTACTATACCACCAACAAGAATAGTGCGACCATTGCTAATGCTCATGATCTTAACAAGACTGCTATTCAATTAAAATATAGTAGTGATGTTGGTGGTATTTGTAATATCATTAAACGTAATTGGAACATGCTTCAAACTGATCCTAAGATTGCAAACATAGTAGGGCCTCAAACAAATTTTATATTTAAACGTAATAAGAATCTTAAGGATTTATTATGTAAGGAGCCTGGTCTAAACATATATAGACCTGTCTCAGTATGCTTAGGTACATTCAGATGTCATTGTTGCAAAGCTTGCAAGTATATCTTGGGCAACAGTCAGTTTATTCATCCTGATACTGGACACAGCTAAGCTTTGGAAACTTTTGCTGATTGTAATCTCAAGGTTAGGATCTTGAAACATTTATCTGATATTAGAAGTAAAAATATCCATAATGTGTTGTTCCAGCATGTTGAATATAACAATGGTCACTATTTTCTATTCATGGTTATACAAACTATTATGAAGAATGTTCGAGGAGGTGACATAAATAATCATACTGAATTTTGTGAGATGAAATGGATAACTGAATTAGGCACTGACAACCCTCCGGGCTTGAATGGTGTGGTTCCTTTAAAACCAGCCTTGAAGAAAAGGAGGGCTTTTTATTGAGTTCTGATTGGCTGTCTGTCTTTAAAATTCCTGGGCATTTGTGTGATATGCATCTGATGAAGGGCTATAGTGCCTGAAAGTGCTCATCTTGTTTCAATAAAGTGATTTTTATTCAGACTATGGTCATAGCCGTTTTTTGGATTACTAAGATTTATGCATTATTTGACAGTGGACCTCTGTGTACTGGTATTTTTGTGCTTTTTATGACACCTGTCTTGTCTGTACTCTTTCATCGCATGGGCATCCAGTTTTGCATTCCGTTTACCAATCATTTGCTGCTTACAGAAGCCATGTTGGTCTGTCCCCTTCTACTTTTGTGCTAATGTAGTCCATTTCCAGCATGAACAACAGGGGGCTCAAAGCTGAAACCTGATGCATCCTCACTCCCAGTGGGAACTTCTGTGCGAGTCCGATCACTGTTTGTACGTGCATAATTGAGTCCCTGTACATAGCCTGCACTAATTTGGATAATATGAATGATAATGGTCTTCCTGGACACTAACAAAACACATCAGTCACTACAAACAAACGTACAATCAAAATTCTCTGAAATTTGCACTTGTCTTAAACAGAAATACAGATAAAACTAATGTCATACTTTTTGCTGGTGTAAGGAAGCTCCAACCTTTACCACAACTAACTATCTTAGACTCAAAAGGTAATGCCATTCCCAATGTACAAGAACAAAAATACCTAAGATTAACAGCAAAGTTAATTCGCAATTAAAACTATGTTACAGAATTTTCCACTTATTATCTCCAACTACCTGTAAATCCATTACCAAAAACATTCTCTTTCCCAGGCTAGAATATGCCCTACCTCTTTTCAACATCCACTCAACCTTTAACTGTCCAGAACTGCAGGCAGCAGCATTAAAGATGTATATATTTGCTCTCCTAGCCTGCCAAAGAAAATACCATTGTGATGCACTTCATGAGGTGCATTGGCTCCCTGTATCAAGTAGAGCCACCCTCCTTTTGGGAACATTAATCTACAAAATTCTTAAAACGGGATACTGCCCTTCTCTTAAAAGGAAATTACCACTGAGAGGCCAAAACTACATCCTTAGGAACAGCCAAGTAAACATTCTTACCATTTCATGACCCAAATTCAAACTAATTATAGGTGAGAAAGCCATCTCTAGAGTATGGCCTGCACCACAAAGCATCTTATCAAATGAGATAAAGTGCATTGGTACAATAGGTGCATTTAAAAAAGAATTAAAGTCCCACCTGCTTCAGGAAGCCAAATGCTCATGCTTTTGTGGTATTGGTTAAGGAGCAAAACTTAACTAATACTCCATGTAGTTAAGTAGCATTGTATACCTATGTAGTTTAGTAACATTGTACATCACTAATTTCACTAAACTCACTTTTCTCTTTGTGTAATGATAATGTTTCTTTGTGCTCTGAAATTGCTATACAATTGGCTTTTATTGTATTTCCTACAACACTGTACCTGGGTCATGGCTGAAATGGATCATCTGACCAGTCCACCTACCTGGTCAACAAAGAGAAATAAAATAAAAATAAGTAAATAAATTCTACCTATATTTCTAGGACTTAAGAACTATCATACTACTGTCCAGCTGAGGTTTCCAGGGATCTTCTCATATAAGTTCTATAAATCAAGGCATGTCCAGTTGAATTCTTTCCTCATCTCTAGTATCTTCTCCACTATCTCACTGCAAACATAAGGTCAGTTGAGCTGCAACCTTATCAGAATCTGAATTACTCATCTCTCATTTTACTTTGTATTACTCTGCATAGTCATTGATCAGTCACCCTCTCCAGGACTTTCCTACAGTGTGACAGGAGTTTGATTCCTCTTCACTTCCCACAGTTCCGAATGTTCCCTTTTGTTTTTGTACACTGGCACAAGAATGCTTATTCACTAGTCATCTGGGATACACCTTCCTCTCCATACTGCTAGGAGTAGCCTGAGGAGCCATTTTTCCCTACCTCTGTCAACATCCTGATTATCTCTGCCGTGATCTTATCTGAGCATGCTGCTTTCCCTGACTTTATTTTCCTTAGTGTTCTTCTTACTTAGTCAAGGGTGGGTTCTTCTTCCTCTGTCATTATAGGCAGTGTATGGGGCAATACAGCACATTTTCTGTTTTTTTCCATTCAGAAGCTGCTGAAAGTATCCTCCTATCTGCCTTTGATGTCCTATAGACTGACACATAGGTTGTTTCTGGTATCCCTTATGAATGCTGTATTAGTGCATATAGTTATATATAAAACTCATACTCTGAATTTATGTATGTGGAATTGTAACGTATCATCGACCCTGAAATTCTTTTTCTGAAAAGATTGAAATGCAAAGCATTGAACAAAAAAGGCCCTGCAGCTCCACTTCCATACCACTTGCTATATACCAACTCCAAGTTCATTTTACAGTTGAGAAAGGGCATATTCTACAATTTCCATTGTTTTGTGATCTCTCACAGAGGAAAGCCATTTCTTTCAGTTTCTTCACCTTTGAAGAACTAAACCAGCTTTTCAGTACTTTTGACGAAAGCACATCTCGATAAAAAGCCATGGTCCCATAAATAGTATATTTAGTATTGAATTAATTACTCGCTTATTTCTCATGGTGTTTTTGACTAATTACGTTGCTTCTTTGTATAGTAATTAGTCAAAAACACCATGAGAAATAAGCAAGTAATTAATTCAATACTAAATATATGAAGGTTGTGCGTTAGGGCTGGCAACTCAGCACGTAAAAATCAGCTGCCAATCATTAGCGGACCGGAGTTCCGCTGTGGCAACCCCTAACCAGGAAAAGCCGAAGGACACAACAACAACTTTGCTTCTTTGTATATAAATGGCTTTTGTTCTGTTCTATTAGCCTTTAACAGATTATTAAGAGTGACCATATTTGAACAATAAAGACAGCAACAAGCATGTGACTGTTTCATATTATTATATATTTTCTGACTTAAGTGATATGTAAGATGAGGTAAAAAAAATTCTAAGCTTAAATTTTATGTTGTGCTTTAACTGTTACACATTAAATGATTTTTTTTTTAATACTTAAATATGACTATAAGTTATTTTTAATAGTCAAGTTGGTGAAGAGATGGATATGCAAGTATATGAGAGCAGGTGCAGCAGCTTGATTTCTGTCTGTGTTGTTTGCTGAGCTGGACATGTAGAAGGCTAGTTGGAGTTCTAGTTAGGATGAGGAAGGTGAGGTACCCAAGGGTTAGTTTTTTTTTCAGATCATTTGCTTTATGCAAGCAGTTATCAAGTTGATTAAAGACAACTATGAAAGTATGACATGAATGCAGTATATATAAAAGTCGAGTAGACATTCAGGTAATATAGATATCGCTGCATGTCCTGCCTGCACAATATGATAATGGATTTCTCTACACATCTCCAACTGTGTATGTACACATAGGCAAACTGGAGACATTCTTTTGTGGGTCAGTATACCCACTTATTCGTGGCACTATTCTCAGTCATAGTTTCATATTAAGTGCTTTATTCCATATAAAGGCCTTAACTGTTCCTGTAGCAACATTCTATGCAGATTTCATTGGTGTGTGAGGCATTTACATATAGCCAGCACTGTTAGGAGCTTTTTTCAGGATGTCTTGCAACTTTTGCTACACAGCACCTTACATCATTATAAGAGTAATTTTGTCTGCATAGTGGCACTTGATCATTTATAATTTATTATTTTCTTCAGAGAGCTCCATTTAGACCTCAGATAGATACTCATATGTGATTGCAGTAGCCTGTTGCCAGTCTTTTAACTACACTTTTTTGTGTTTACAAGTATTTTTATTGTTTTGTGTTGTCCTTTTTCTTGAAAGATGTAAAACGGAGTTAAGAAATGGTATATAGGATATGATAATGACATTCAAGAAAGGTTAATCATTAAAAGAAGCAGCAAAATAATTGAAATAAATGAAATCTTCCAGTTTTCTAACATTTTTATTATAAATGACATGGTTAAAAATTATATAAGTACATATACAGTAATAGAAAAGAAAGCAAACCATAATAAAAATTATTTTATTAATCCCGGCTCAAAGTAATGATTTCCTTAGTTTCAACCATTTGCTACCCAACCATTTCTGTCAAAGTACTCTGAGAATTTTTAAAATCTACAAACTTGTTACATTCCCTGAAAACATGTTTCCAGTTACATCGGTCTTTCCCATTACACCCCCACTATTTTCTGTATACTTGAGGAAAAATTCTCTGACATCTACTTGGAGTATAAAATATCTATATAAACATTTTCAAGCAAAAATCCTAAAACTTCTGGACTTTGTTACATAGTTATCTTCCATTTTTTTCTGAGGATGGTACTGTTTTTTTTTTTTTTTTTAATGATTACCAAACACAATGACATACAAGTCTTTTCTAGAGCACCCAAAATTCTCCTCGCTGTCCTTGGTGCTGACAACAGGTAGCACCTTCATTGGTACCTTCAGTAGTATCCATGGATACCATGCCAGATGTAGGGGTTTCAGTACTGGATGAGTCTAGTATTTCATCAGTTCTTCATCAACCTGACTTGGCCTCTGCATTTGTAAAACCTTCTTTTCACCATAACATTTTTGCTGGAGACTATTTTAATGTTATACAGGAAACCATACTGTAGGTACCTAAGACGGTGCTATAAGTAGGCCGACTTAAGACTGTAGACACAACACACAGAAATGCAGTTCTTCGTAGGCATCTCTGAGGATACAAGAGAAAACAACACCTTTCTTTGTCTCGTACTCAGGAGGAGGATTTTTATGTGAGTCATGTTCATACTCCCTGTCAGAATTCTGGTAAAAATAAATAAATGCTTCTTGTCAATCCTCAGGGTCTCCACCAGGAGACAGTTCATGAATACTTTGAATTGTGTGCATACATTTCTCATTTTGTCACTGGGGAATCTGTCTTCACCTAAAAAATGTTTTAAGATCTATTTTGCCCCCTCCCCAAGAGAGATGACAGAATATATAAATCAGCTCTCAATAGACAGGATTTATACAAAACACTCAAGTCAAATCTTTGACTTCTTTACATCTAATTGGGGTAGATAGGCTGTTCTTCTTGCAGCTTTGTCCTCTGATGATGATTCAAGGTAACAAGACAAATGGGAAAAAGTAGTACACTGTGAGACAACTCAGTTCCACCTGATTGGCCATTCACATACTTAAAATGAAGACATCTGGTAGGATGTTAAACCCATCCTCATTTTCATGAGGGTCCTTTCCCCCTGCTCAGAATGTAGACATCTGATAGGCTGTTAGACTTATCCTTTGCACTGGGATGCTCACAAGTAGTGCTTGGTAAGCCCATGTGTCCAACATTGGAACTCTTTATTTTGCCAGTACTTTATTAACTTAAAATCTGTCCTTTTTTTACTCAAATATTTTTTATTTTGATTTAAAACATAATGATTGTTTGCAATTAATAAATTTATTTATTTATTTTTTTATTATTTTATTTTATTTTATTTTACATTTGTTGACCGGGCTAGTCTAACTGGATATATGTCCATTTTCAGTAGAGGCCCGGGGAGAAAAGCTCCAAGACATATGCAAAAATACAATGCAAAAAGAAGTACAGTAAAGATACATACAAACTGAAATATAGAAAGTAGTAGCAGTTAGGAAATAAAACAAAAAAGAAAAACTTTTTTTTTTTGTAATAGCAATAGATAAACATTCTTATAACAATACTAACTTCAATACTAGCAGTAGATAAACATTCTTATAACAATACTAACTTCAATACTACAACTGTGTTTCGCAAGGACCGTAAGTAGGTATACATACATAAAGATGAATGGTTGTTTTTAATGAGACATAGGAAAGTTAGTCTGGATTAGTACAGGAACATAACCAGTGTGTATTGAAATATAATTTGAGTTTCTTTTTAAACAGTGTAAGAGAAGACAGAGAAGTGAGATCAGTAGGTAGTAAATTCCATAGTTTTCCAACATTATTAGAGAACAGGGTATCACCTGCTGAGTTGTTGGATCTGCAAGTGTTAAAAAGAAGTTTGTTGGATGAGCGTAAGTTTATAGGATTACTGTAGGGGGTGAAGAGACTTGAGAGTATTGGAATATTTGAGGGTTGATCGAGGGTTTTGTGGGCTATAGTAAGCTGGAGAAATTGTAGATGGTGTAGAAACTCTAGCCAGCCAAGTTGTTTTAGATTAAGGCAGTGATGAGTTCTGAAAGGAGAGGCAGTAGCAAATCTGGCAATATTGTTATAGGATACCGCTAGTTTGTTGAGGTTGTTTTTAGAAAGATTTGTATAAATGGGTGAGGCATAGAGTAGAGTAGAGATTAGGTGAGTTCTAGCTATAGCAGCCCTAGCTACTGGTGTAAGAAAGGGTTTGATTCTATAGAGGGATCCAAGTTTCTTGTTGACTATTTTTATAGTATTGTTAATATGCATGTCAAAGTTAAGGTTATTGTCAAGTTTTATTCCTAGGAGTTTAGTAGTTGGGTCGGGAGAAATAAGAGTACCATTGTTAGATGTGAGTGTGAAATGTATGGGGGCTGGACTTACGGGTTGGTGAGAACAGTAGCAGTTTAGTTTTTTTTTTTGAGTTTAGGAGGAGGCAACTGTGTGTGAACTATATTCAACTATATACAATATTTATATTTAGCCTGACAAATAGATTAAGATAACAGATCTATGTAAAAACAATGATGTTGATAGACTGTATTTAAATTATCAGGAAGAGTCTGATTCCAATTGCAAGGTGTCAATCGATGTCAAAACTTTTCTCTATGGGCTATTGACTAATGAGTTGGGATGGATTCTCAGTTATTTAGTTTTGATCTCCATTAAAACACACATCTTCAGTAGACATAAAAATTCCTCCATGGTGGGCGCTGTGCTTTGTTTCCATCTTCTGGTTATACATTGTCTAGCTATTGCTAGTATAGTCCATATTAAATGCAAATCCAATTTCTTCAAATGAGGATTATTGATTACATTCAGTAAAATTAGAGATTTTGTCAAAATAAATTTATCTGTGTAAAGAGCTTGTAAAAAATTATTAATCTCATTCCAATATGTTCTAATACTGACACAGTCATAAAAAACATGGAACCAGTCTGCGTTAGCTGATTCTTGACATCTCCAGCATATAGTATTACTTGAGGTGTTTCTCTTTGAAATGTTCTCAGGTGTTAAGAAGTATCTATGTAGATATTTCCATTTAAACATTCTCCAATATTGTGAATGGGATGTTAATTTAACTGAGAGTAAGATATTTGTCTTATCTTCTATTAATAGGGGAGTCTGTATACCTTTAGTTAAATATTGCCAATAGGATACTTTTGGAGCTGTCCCCTAAGTAATTAATACATTATATAAGTATGATAACTTATTTTTTGTATTAGTGCTGTTACAGATAATTTCAAACAACCAAGATATAAATTTAGAGGTATTTTTAAATGAGGAATTGTTTACTATTCTACATAGGTCCTTAGAATATGTTAAAACACTCTGCAACATTAGCCAATCATTAGGTGTTAATCCATAGGCTGAGATTAAATCTTGTGTTTCCAAGACTTGCTTTTTTATACAATGAAACCAGCATATTAAGTTCTTATTTCCCTAAAGTAAAAATCTCTCTATGTACTTTATCAGGGAAATTTCTTGTAATACTGAATGGAGTTAATAATGCAAATCAAAGTTTTATATCTATATTCATATTGACAAATTTCCTAAAGGCATCAAAATATGGTTTATTAGGTTTAGTTTGGTTGGTTTTGCTATATTATACTGTAGATTTATACTAAAATGGTACCACATTCTGTTATCTTTATCCGTAAATATAAGATTTTTTGATAAAGCATTTTCATTCCTTAATATTATGGAATGTAACCATTTCCAATTAGAAGAATATTTAGGATTTACCAAATCTATTGCAATTTTAAGTATAGAAGCCCTTATGTATGTTTCAGTGTCTGGATATTTTAACCCCCTCCCCTTGTTTCCAATGTCTAATATGATGGGAATATGCCACTCTATTTTTCTTTGGTTACCATAAGACCTTTAAGAATATTGATGTAATTTCTTTAAGAAATATTTTTTTCTGGTAATAATATAAGAGCCTGGGCTATATATATTACTTTAGGTAGTAAGACCATTGTTATCAACTGCAGTCTGTCTTCAAATGTTATAAACATATTGTTCCATTTATTTACCAATGCTTTAATTGATTCTGTAATGTTTGAATAAATGGTATTTAGAATCTCTACCATATTCTTACACAATACAATCCCCAAATAGTCTAAGGTTGGAACTTGCTTACCAATAATATGATTTACAGATACTTGTACCTCCTGTTTTTTATTTAACAACAATAACTTTGATTTTGATTTATTAAAGTAAAGACCTGAGAGTTTTTGAAAGTTTCCTATTAATAAATCTACTTCATCCAATACTTCTTTAGAGTTAAAGTGAGAAGCACATCATCAGCAAACATTATTTTGGAACTATATTGATCATATACCTCTATCCCTCTTATTTTTGAGTTGCCACATATTAGGATTGCAAGAATTTCTATAGCTAATGCAAACAAGATAGGCGACATGGGACATCCTTGTCTAGTGCCTCTAGTGATCTGTATGGCTTCAGAGGTAAAAGGGCCTATTTTAGCAAATGCTAAGTTATTCTCATAAACTTTCTTTATAAATGTGATAGAGGAAAATCAAATATATTCAAAACTTTAAGTAGATAATCCCATTTTAAAGAATCAAAGGCCTTTTCTATAAACCAACTATCAATGCTTCTTGATTTTCTCTATTTAAATAATCAATTAACGATATCCTTTTGATATTGTCCTGTGTTTGTCTATTATATATAAAACCCATTTGATTTTTTATTAATTGTATTGGACAGTGGGACTTTCATTCTATTAACTATAATTGACATAAAGATTTTATGATCATTATTAAGCAAAGATATTGGTCTATAAGAATTGCAATATTTAGGGTCTTTATTTTATTTTAAGATGGGGTAATTAAAAAATATCTCCATGAAGGGGGAATTATTGCTAATGATTTGACGTCAAGAAAGGTTTTATGTAGGAGAGAAGTTATAGAATTGGGAAATAATTGATACATTTCTATAATTAAACCATCTATCCCTGGTGCCTTGTTAGATTTACTTTCTTTAATCCTGTCTAAAATTTCTTTCTGTGTTATTGGTTTTTGCAACTCCAACCTTAGCTCTTCAGAGATTTTTTTTTTAATGTTGGGGGTTATATTATCTAGGTTGTAAATTTAATTTATACTTATTTCACTTTTATGGTGTTCTGCATAATGATATTTAAAAGCATCTAAAATGTCACCTATGTCTGAGACAATCTTCCTTCTTCCTTCATGTAATATGCTACCAATATTATTAGGTTTTGATTGCATTTTAACTTTCATAGATAGATTATGCAGATGTTTTGGAGAAGTAGCATAATAGTTTATTTTTAACCTATCTATGGCTAAGTTAGTTTCATGGGATAATATTTCATTATATTTTTTTATTTGCTTCTATTTTCTTTTTGTTTTCGACTCACATATGTTCTTATTGGATTTAAGTAATACAAGTTGATTTTGTAATTCCTGTAATTCTGATTCCCATTCTGTAATTTTATTTTTGTATCAGCTGATGGTTTTACCATATATATATATATATATATATATATATATATATAAGCTTTTACTGAATCCCATACCATAAGTATATTTGTATCTAGTTTGTAATTAATCTGTAGGAAAAACTGAAGTTCAAAAGTTAAGCAAGGTTTAAATTCTTTGATTTTTGTAATGTATGAAGGAGTCCTTGACATAAAAACTAACGATTTAAACTCTGTGTGAATTTCCAATTCCAGGGAGTTATGGCCTGAAAATGGACATAGCTGTATCAAAAAATTAAAAATTTTAGAATATAAATCTTGAGAGACATATATTTTATCAATTCTGGTTTGGGTTCCGTGTCTATAGTCTTGATGCGAGAAAAGTAATGAATTAGATCCTATAGCATCATAAACATCTCTTAGTTTAAACGTCTCTATCCATTTTCTTTTAATAGCTTAGCTGTGGGTAATAGTCAGGGGGATTTCTTATTTGTGGTTTCTGTGACATCTGTAATACAATTCAGGTCACATCCTACTATTATATTGCCTTTAGAGGTAGTTGTAATGAGGTATAAGTGCTTCTTAGCTAATCCTACCCCCATACCAGGGAACCAATATAAATTCACTAAAGTCCATATTCTGTTGTTGAATTTTACTACAACTATAGCTATGGGTCCATCCCTATCCACATATTTATAGATAAATGCTGGATTCAATGAGGTTTTTTTCCATAGTATTGTTACTCCTCTAGTCTTTGATTTATAAGAGGATTGAGCTAGTATTCTGTAATTATTAGGATCCTATTTAAATGTGTCATTTATTTTAAAATGGGCTTTTTGAAGAAAGACTACTTGAGCTTTATTGAGTTTTAGGTATCTCAATAAGTTAGATCTTTTGTTTGGGTTGTTTAATGCATTAGTATTTAAAGACACCAAAGTCAGTTCCGTGTCAGGATTTTTTTAAGTTAAAAAAACAACTATGTATTAATAAAATCCTAGATACATAAAACTCCTCCTGTATAGTTATCTTAATCAGCATTGTTTTTTTCATGAGGCTTAATAATAAATTTTTTTTGTCAAGCATTTTAAAACTATAGAAAAAAAAAAGAATAATAGCCTATTAAAAAACTTGCATATGTATAAATCTTAACCCACACTAAACATGGAATAAAGAACATTCCTAGTCTAACAGACAAAAATAAATCTATTAGACTAACTTTCCTAACCACCTTCTTACTCTTTTCGAGCCCATAAAACAATAAATATTAAAGGAGAATAATTTATAAACTGAGTAACCAGTAATGTTTACTTTTCATCCATTCAGACTTTAATTTCTCTTATAAATTAAATTAACATCAAACAATTGTCACCAGTGCATTGTTAAAGTAAAGATGACTTGTCATGTTATATAAGAAACAAACCAGACAAGAATTCTTATAATTATTATATTTCAATGTAAAATAAATAAAAGGAAAGTAATGTGAGCAAACACATTCTCAGCCATTAACTTGACTTTCCACGTATTATTCATTTAGTCTTTACGCTAAGTAAACTTAATATTCAAAGGTATAGAATTGTATAAATGTAATGAAACAAATGAATTAAATTAGTTCCAAAAAGTTCCTAGATTAATGTAACATACTTAACAAATCTGTACAGTGTTGATGTTTCCCTTTATTTTATATATTAATTATATTCACATCTAGTTCACCAGAACAAAAGTAAAGTATCTAAGAGGGATTCTTAACATATCTAAAACACTGGCTAGATTGTTATCCATGTAACTTATAATAGGCTACAGACTCCCAGATTATGCGTATGCCAAACCATATTTTATATAATGTGAACAAAGAAAAACAAATATAAAAATAAATAACACTCTATAACTTCAAATCTCATATTAATACCTCAGATTAATTAATTCTATGCTATCAGAATGTTGACCAGTTTAATAGTCTTTCAACATACAGGTGTAAAGATTCAGCATTTTTTTTTCCTTTACCACTAAATCCATGAATTATGTGCACTACCCCCCCCCCCCCATCCAGGTTAATTTAGTAACTATGCACTGGTAATGTTAACTTTGTCCACATTCAATGTTTTCATTGTGATAATACCAGATAATTAGTTCAACAGTACAGAAAACTGGACACCCATTAATAATGGACCCAGAAGTAAATAGATACTTTCTGCTAATATTAAAATATGTCTACAATAAGAAAAAAAATCAACCAGCAAGTTGAGATTCTCAGATGATTTTTGCTGCTATATGTGTACTACACAATTGTTAAATATGAGTACTGAGAATATAAAAATCTATAGGAAAGTGTTGCAAATGTCTCTCCCCAAAAGTTGAACTTCACTGTCTGGTGTGACAAAGTAAAAACAAAGACTAACAGAATCCAGCAGTGGACTGCTAGGGTTTGAACTCTTCAGAAATGTAGTCTTTAATATCATCACTAAAACATTAAATTTACTTCTCTGGATCAGTTCTGAAGAGATCAACAGTACGTAATCATATAAGAATTGGGGAGATGCAGTTAAAAGACAACCTCATAACAATAATAATTTACATATTTATGAGAGAAAAGGAAAACAGGCAAATGAAACAAGGAGGCAGTACTTCGTAATGTGAAAGGTTGGTGGACAACTGAAAAGAGAACTGACAAGTATAACTCGGGAAGAAATAATTTGATCATGATCAGTAACTATTGCTTCGCTATCTTCCCCTTTCTCAAAGATAAGACAGCCAGACAGGGAGTAACTTCTTACTGTTCATGTTGCACTTCTAATTCGAGCTCTGTGAAATATGAGAGGTTGACAGTATGTTACATTTAAAACCTCAGATTTCCTTGTCAATTGCCTTTTATATAAAAAACTAATTATGCCATTAAAACTTCCCATATTTATAGACATTATATTAAAGACACTTGCCTGCCACATAATTATATGTATGACAGTAAAAATATATAACAATGAAGTGTAATAAAATAATAAAAAATCATCCTTTTAGCCTTCTTAGCCTACTGTATACTGTGGATCTCTATACTATCCACCATTTTCCAATATAGGCTTAATAGAGATAGTTAATTATATTTTAAATGTTTTTACTTAATTGATGTAATTGATTGGTTTATGTTTGTATTTAAGTGGGCAGTGGCAATAAAGATTAGTTCTGAGGAAGTCTACATAGATGAGTTTAAACTGTGAAAAGCGGATGAATTTTAGCTTTTATTTTTTAATAAATTTAAAACGGATTAGGCGTTGGTGTTCAGTGCTTCAGTGCTGTCATACATCAGGCTGTTAATTGGATTCTATTTTTATTTTTAAAACCTCGAGCTGTGTAAAAAGCTTCACCTCCTTAAATTATGAAATATGTTTTCCCACTCAACCAGCGATCCCAGTTCCATTCATTTTTATCATTACTAGTTGCAACCTCCCTATCAATCAGGTGTTCAGATATCACTCAAATTCAACTTCCCAAATCCGTAACAGCTTAATAACACTGGTTTCCCCATGCAAACATAACTCTGTTTCCATCCATCCACACACCCCAAGGCAAAGCGGACTCATCCAAATGCTTCAGCAAGGAAATCCACTCATTTGTTTAAGTCCCGTATGAAAGACATCCACCACTTTAACCTCCAAGCATCACGGGCAGGCTCAAATCAAAAACAGAAACCCCCCCCAAGCCTAGAAGGTATCTCCGTGATGGCCAAAATTCAGACTTTCATGTATGTGACAGGCATTCATAAAACTTTTCCCTTTCCACCAATGCTAGCTATATTTCCTCTCATTTACTGATATACTAAGTTAATCAGTCATGTAAGACTTACCTCTCAGCTGAACAATCGCTAACATTATCCATCTAGAAAGTAAATATTTTAAACTTTAAAAATAATTGTATGAAAAACTATATACTAATGGTCTTCAAAACTATATATATATATATATATATATATATATATATATATATATATATATGAATTGAAAAAAGCCTAACTAATAAACTTGTTGCCCATTTTTTTATAATCATAAGAAACAAGTTGTTTTACTATTTAATAAAAAAACACCAAGCAAGTGTTAAAACACACCAGACTACAAAGCCAGTGAAAAAGATGCCAGCAATCTTGTATTAAATCGTTTATTCACACTGAGTAACACTCTGGCGCCTCGGCACAGCCTTCCTGGAGTTACAAAATATGCCACACCATGCATATATATATATATATATATATATATATATATATATATATATATATATATATATATATATATATATATATATATATATATATATAAAATACAATTAATTAAACAATCATCTAATTAGTCAACCATCAATTAAAATAATCATATATACATTTTAAAGTTTTTTATGTCTAAGTAGTGAATGTAACTGGAGAGTGTTTCTTTAAAATGTATATATAATTATTTTAATTGATGGTTGACTAATTAGATGATTGTTTAATTGTATTTAAGTGAATGCATGTGTGTGTGTGTATGTGTGTGTGTGTGTATATATATATATATATATATATATATATATATATATATATATATATATGTATGTATGTATGCATGGTGTGGTATATTTTGTAACTCCAGGAAGGCTGTGCCGAGGCGCCAGAGTGTTATTCAGTGTGAATAAACTATTTAATACAAGACTGATGGGATCTTTTTCGCTGGTTTTGTAGTCTGGTGTGTTTTACTATTTAACTTTGATATAAAGTAATTCTATTATAATATTATTATTATTATTATTATTATTATTATTATTATTATTAATAGAATAGAAATTCTT
This sequence comes from Protopterus annectens, assembly GCF_019279795.1. Lineage (NCBI taxonomy): Eukaryota > Metazoa > Chordata > Ceratodontiformes > Protopteridae > Protopterus > Protopterus annectens. Next base: position 1,370,244,292 of record NC_056741.1, read on the forward strand.
TTTTTTTAAAAAAACTTGCAAATATGTAGTAAAGGACATTTACATAACATACCTTGTTTGAACTATAGTGTAAACACAATTTGAATGTAATTCAAGTTGCAGTAGATACTTTGAGAGATTTAGAAGCGACAGCAATTTTTGATTGTTTTTTTTTTTTAACATCAGTCCAGGAAGATTTGTCAGTGACCCTTTTCAACGAAGGAGCTGTCCAATCCATATCTTCAGGTATGGATATAACATTATTGTTTTTAATGAATGCAGTGGCTTCTAAGTTGTTGAAAGTCCTCATTTCATTTAGGTGTAAGATTTTAATTTTGGCAGGAAATGCAACTTGAATTTTGATGTTGTTTTGCTTTAGAAGCTTTATTAGTGGCCAGGCTTTTTTTCTCTGTTCCAGGACTCTGACAGAATAGTCATTGTCAAACCTTATTGGGTTTTGATTATATTTTAAATGCTCTTTCTCCAGGCTGTCATTAGGACCAGTTCTTTGTCTAAATAAGATAAACACTTTATAACGATTGATCTAGGGGGAGTAGATGATGATGCTGGTCTTCCTAAAGCTGTGTGAGCTCTTCTGATGCCAAATGAGAAACCCTTTTTTAAGTCTAAGACTTCTGGAATCCATTTATTTAAGAAAGTGATATCTTCTCCTTCAGCTTTCTCAGGGATGCCAAATATTCTTATGTTAGACCTTCTGTCCCTGTTTTCAAGGTCATCGACTTTTTTTCAGAAGCCAAATATTTTGTTTGATAAGTAATTCCTTCTGTCTCTTCTTCTTTGAGTCTTCCCTCAAAGTCATTCAGGGTAGTTTCTATGTCAGTTATTTTAGACTGATGTTGCTGAATGAGTTCTTTAAGTGTATTTGTTTCTTCTGACAATTTTTCTTGAGATTTTGTAGATTTTCCTTAAAGTCATCCATTTTTAATGACAGTTCTTGTATTGCAGTAGTTACCAGTTGCAATTCTCTTTTTACAACCAAGTCAGTGTGAGAATTATTCGAAGTACTCATCTACACAGTTAAAATATTCTCCTTTGTAGTTTGACAGGAAAAAAATTCACCTAAATCTACCAAAGTTTCTAGTTATATAGTTTATACTTTCATCTATTAATTCTGAACATTTTTTTGAAAAAAAATAAAATAAATTATTTCCTGTATTTTATATTAATTTTATGGAGCTCTGAAAATCTGCTGCTTTCAGTTAGCCATTCAGGCTCCGCCCGCAAATCTGTCTTTTTAATGTATAAACTCGTAATCTTTCAATTTTACATGAGTGGTTACCAGACTGAATTTTACAAAATGGTTTACATTTTGTAGGCAAAGCCAAAAATACAACCTCCGCAAGTAGGACCAGGTGCATGGCTGGAACTGGTACGAGTAAACAAAAAGCGCCAGCACCAAACACAGTGAAAAAGCACAAAAAACAATGAGGTTAATACATAAATTTAATTTGAATCCATAAAGTAGTGTACATCCAAGACCGGTTTCAGCCAGCAGGCTTTCTTCAGTGGGAACAAAGGTAATCACTGATATAAAGTGACACACATACATATATAGAGTGAACCATCCAATAGGATTCTTCCCAACATCCAAATTGCTTCCTGTATAAAAATAAAAAAAAGTAAAAAAGTTTGTAAAATAAAGTTACATTTATGATAGCAATACATGTGATAATAGTAGTAAACATAATTACTAAAAAAATAAAAATTCATAAATTTACAAATGGTCATTCAAACCAGGTGGAATCAAAGCACCCAGTTTGATGATCCAATACTTCTCTTTCTTTGTATGGATTGAGTGCCAACCCTATTTGTTGGATCTATCACCAAGGATCCTATCAATAATAGTGAACTGGAATCTGACTGAGTTGTGGTGTAAACAGTGTCTGTATAAAGCATTAGTCTCTGTCTTGGTTCGTATGTCACTATGATGCTCAGACATACGCAAAGTGGTCGTGATGTTTGTCCAACATAGAAAGAGCCACATGTGCATGTTGCGAGATACACAACCCAATCGCTATTGCAATTACCAAAGAATTTCATGTCATATACCTTGTCGGTGTTCTTGCTAGTGAACTGTTTAGATGTGAAAATAAATGGACAAGATGAACAATGACCACAATTATAAGTGCCCCATAATCTATCACCTGTCATAGTTAGTTGATGATGTATAGCTCCTGCCAAGCTAACTCTTTTAAAGTGAGAAAAGAAGGACCCTAGTGTCTTGCCTCTTCTATACTCATACTTGCATGTATCACCAGTCAAAGGTGTTAATTCATTATTAGCAATGTGAATATTCCAATGTTTAGAAATAACATTTCTAACTAAATTGATGTTCCGTCCAAATGTGGTAATGAAACGGATGGAGTCATCCTGTTCAGTATGGGTTTTGTCACGATATGTGAGAAGTGAGGTTCTAGTAGAGTTAGAGGCAACCTGTCGGGCACCCTGGATGTCAAACTCATTATATCCCCTAGCTCTAAACCTATTAACCAGATCTTGCTGGGATTCTTCATATTCATTATCAGAGGAACAAATTCTACGAATCCTGAAGAACTGAGATTTGGGTATATTCTGAATGATGTGGTTGGGATGCATGCAAGTAGCATGTAACAGGTTGTTATATTGGGGATATTTGCAAAATGTTATAGTTTGTAAAGTGTCATCTGGGTTCCTAGTGATGGTAACATCCTGAAAATTGATCTCAGACCGGTTGCTGGTAGAAGTAAATTCAATGCCCCATTTGTTCTGATTTAGATACAACACAGATTCTGCAAGGTACTCCTCTTCCAAACGCCAAACCAACCAGCAATCGTCCAGATATCTACGCCAAATATCCAGTTCCTCAAGATATAAATTATGAGTGGAATCATAAATAAATTTTATTCAAACTAAAGGGGTGGCGAAAGCCAAATAACTATGGGCTAGGCTTATAAATGCCCTTGGGCAGATAGCCTAGTATGAACCTATGAACCTATGAACCTATAAGATGCTCCTCAATGTATCCCATGAAAAGGTCCATATATATGGGAGCAAAGGAAGCTCCCATAGCAGTACCTTTGAGTTGCCAATAACATTCACCCTGAAAATGGAATACATTTGTGTTCAGAACATGTTATGCCTTACAAACCAAAAGCGTGTTGAAGCCCACAGGATATAGTTGTGCTTTCTCCAGCCACAAATTTTGTAGGCAACAAACATTACTATGTTGTTTTAATAAATATTGAGTATTTAAAATTATTTTAAACTGAAGCTCCCTTATCATTTATCATGGCCTGTTGGTGGGTTCTGTTAACCAAGTAGCACTATCACTTGCTCATTGCAAGCTTCTTCAGATCCTCAGTTAACCTATGAATCTTGCAGTGGTCAGATTGTGCAAAAAATAATGTACTGAAGTGAGTTCACAATACTGCACTGAAAAGCGATAATAATGTTATTTCAGGCTGTAGCAGGAATAAATAAAACAATACCAAAGAAGTAAAAATTATGAGAATATACCTTGAGGTCATAATAAACTTGACTTCTAATCTGACTTTCTAGCATAGGTTTGACTTTGTGAATCTCTAGCAGAATTCCGGAGATGTGTTCCATCCCAAGCAGTTGTATGGAAGATAAAACAATTAAAAAAGAAAAAAAAAAAAACTTGACTAGGAATGTTCAGATGATACAATGATATAAGCCTAAAAAGTGATGATGTATGTATTTATTTAACATTTGTTTAGCAGGAAAGTCCAACTTGGAACAAAGCCAATTTTCAGCAGCGACCCAGGAAGAAATGCTCTAGATGCATGTCTTTGAAACATGGGAGGAAACTGGAGCACCCGGAGGAAACTCACATGAACACAGGGAGGACATGCAGACTCCACACAGAAGGCACTCTAGCTGAGAATCAAACCGGAGAACCTCTTGCTGTGAGGAGACAACGCTAACGATGTACCACTGCTCCATCCATATATAAATCCACATAAAGTAAATTTGACTCTGAATGTTATTCTCTTGTGGAAATTTGCTTTACTGTGTGGATCTCTAGTGAAAGCCACAGTTTGTGGTTTAGGCTTCGTAATTTAGGACACTTTTAATATAACAAATTGTAGGCATTATTATATGCTTTGAGTTGAACTTGCCATTCTTATTCTTTTTTTTACAGGAGTGCTTTTTTTGACATCCAGAGGCTCAAATTCAAAACAGTCCATGATACTGAAACTAAAGATGGAGTGCTCTTCCTTGTCCATCCTGCACTTTGCTACTGCGTTCGTGTAGATATTCAGTCTAACATCTGACAAATGGTGTGAAATGTATATTTTCAGCTTATTTAATCATCTCCTCCTCATAAAAACTTTTGCATTTCAGACATTGTGCCCTATAAACCACCCTTTCAGTATTGTAGTCACCCCTGATTTTTCTGTGGTACTTTTGGCCCATGCTAGGGCAGATTTCATTGGGCACTTCTATTTTCATGGGTCTCCTAATAAGAATGGCAGGACTTTTCTCAGCGGTTGCTCAAAGGTCTTATTGCTCTTAAATTCTCATAATGTTTTGCTCCCCCCCCCAAAAGAAAAAAAAAAGAAATTATGTTCTCTGAGGAGGATTCTGCCTCTGAACCAAAATCTCACCTTTTGGATTGCAGTTGTCAGATTCATTCCCCTTTGAGATATGAATCTGAACCAGATGACACTTTGTCCTCTGACTTTCCTCAGGAGGAACTTTTCTTTGGAGAAGCAATTCAGAAGATGAGACAACATTGTAGTTGGGAAAGTAAACAGTTCTTCGAATCCAAATGAGATATTACAGTTTGTTAAATATGGAAGTTCTCGATAATTCACATGCCCATCTTGTTCTTGACACTTTAGAAGACACTTTACTTTCAATATCTCCAATTCTTGAGGCTCAACCACCAGCACCAAAAAGCTTAATAGGTATTACAAGGTCCTTGACACTCACAAATACCAGTACAAAAATTCAGTTTCTGAACTTGCAATCATCTTCAGTCAATTCTGGCAAAAGCTTCAAAGCTTTTCCATTTACCAATGCTCTCCCAAGTGACAGGATCAGTAGAGCTGTGTATTTATGTGGTAAAACAGTATATATGTCAGCTACTTTAGCTTTTTCATGCCCTTAATTATCAAACACACATGCCAGTGTTTTGTTTAGCTATTTTTGACATGAATAAACTTAATGCCTAATCTCCCTCACAGTGACTCAAAAACCACTAAGACAATTGTATTACTTTTGCCTGTCAGATTGTACGCCATTCTGTTAGGGTCAATATCAGAACATCGAAGTATTAAAACTTCAAATGTTCTGATATCGAACACTATTCAGCGAATGCTAAGAATAGCGAAGCTGCAGAACAGCGAATTCTTTCCTCGGGAAAGAATTCAGTTAACCGTTTCTGTGGCTTCGCTATTCTTAGTGCTGTGGTGGAAATTTATGGGTTGGGTTCAGGTAAGTGTGCCATTGTTTGTACGTTAGGGTTAGGGGCGGGTTAAGTGAGTTAGGGTTAGGGTGCAGGTAAGGTGAGTGTGCGATAGTGATGGACCTTAGGGTTAGGGTTTGGGTTAAGGTAAGTGAGTAGATAGTAGTGTATGTTTAGTTTAGTGTAGCGTTAGATGTAGGAAGTGTACATGTGTGGTTGCTGTTTGTTTGATGTACTTGTGTTGTGTGTATGTGTTTCGGAGCAGCAATTTTTTTCCATGGGAAAAAATTTGCTGTTCTGAATGTTCGATATTTTCGTGTTTAGATGTTTTGGGGCCGATGAAATAGTGTTCGCTATTTTCATCTTTCGATAACGTGACATAAATGCATTCTGTTAAGTGTGCAAATAATGTGAAAGCTTCCTCATGGGCTGTTGCCACTAGTTTTCTGCTGAAAAGGTATTCCTAGCCAAGACTGCAGTTTCTACCAGAAGATGTAAAAGCAAAGCTTTTAGATGCTCCTTTAGAAAGGATCTTCCTTTTTGTCCCACCCCTTTCTGCAGAGATGTTTGGAAAATTGGGAGAAAGGAGTATAATTATACAGAGGATTAAAAAATGTTTTCGCTCCCTTGTTCCACAATTTCAAAGAAAGTGTACCCCCCCCCAAACCAGGTCCTTTCTACCACAAAAAAGCCCACTCCACAAAAGGCAAAAAAAGAAATGGAAAGACAAGCTAAATCTAATTTCAAGCAAGTAAAAGGCCGTTTCCAGGATAAGCCTTTCATCTTCTGTCTCCCCTGCCTTCAACCTCAGTATCGCAGCCATTTCCTTTCAAATCTTCCCGTTTAGAAAAAGATCAGGTCAGACACTTGGGTTTTGAGAATCATTCAAAAGGGTTGAAGTCTTCAATGCCAGTATCTTCCTTTTCAACACTCAGTTCCACAGCTGCCTCAGTGCCAACAGCAATCTGTTCATCCAATCTTATCAGTACTTTTCCACCATGATGTAATAGAACCTGTACCTCAGGAAATGGTTTCTACTTTAGGTTTTTCCTAGTCCCAAAAAGAGAAGGTACTTTGAGGCCAGTCCTGAATCTATCTGATATCAACACCTTTTTAAACATTCTAAACTTTAGTATGTTATTTCTCCATCTTTATCCATTGATTTTCCCAAAAGCTTTTATTGTTCCTTCGAACCTCAAGAATGTTTACCTCCACATTCCAGTCCATCCTTTTCAGAGAAAATTTTTAAGATTTGGTGATTTTGGGTTGCATTTTCAGTTTGCTGCTTTGCTGTTTGGGCTTTTCACTGCTCCACGAGTGTTCACAAAGTGTAGAGCCACGATATACCATTCTTACAAGCTCTAAGGGATCCATATCCATCCTTACTTAGATGATTTTTGATTCAAGTCTCTTTCTTTTACAAAAGTCTTTAGGAGTTAAAACTCACAATCAGTCTGTTTTTGAACATATGCTTCACTCTGAATTTCAACAAGTCAAACCGTCTCCCTGCACATTCTCTGTTGTTTGTAGGTTGCCATCTCATTTCTTCTCTGATGATGGCTTTTCTTACTTTGAAGACTATTCTTAACAGACTACTTTTGATCCTTGACCGTACTATATTTGACTTCTGCAAGAGTGATTCTGATAGTCTTGGGGTATGTGGCATCAACCATTCAAATGATCCCATTTAGCAGACTACACATAAGAAACATTCAGTGGTGCATAAAGTCCACTTGGACACAGCACTGCCATCCTCTGTCTTTCCCCATTCCTCTCTTACCTTTCATCAAGAAAGAGCTACATTAATGGGTGACTCAAATAAAGCTAAACACAAGAAACCCTCCTTCTAATCCCTCCTCCTCTTCAAAGTGTCTCCATGGATACTTCAGACAGAACCTGGGGGCTTGTTCAAAAAGATTCAAGGTTCAGGGACTCTGGTCAGAAAAAGAGACAAATAAGAGCATGTAAGCATAAATGAGATGAAAGTATTGATTCTGGCTCTTCAGTCTCTTTGTCTGTCTCTCTGTCTTTCCATCGCTTACAGGACACTACAGGTTATAAAAAACCATACAAAGGTCATGTGGTTCATCAACGAACAGGAAGGCAAAACATCTTACTCCATGTGCAAGCTATCAGTGATGGCTTGGGACATTGGTGTTCAGCATAACTTTTCTATCCAAGCAGTTAGAATTTCATCATAAGAGAACAGCATGGCAGATAACCTGAGCAGATATTAAAGGCAGACGCTCAGAAACAGTTGTTGAACAGGAAAATCATCTTGCAGATTGCCCTTCAGTGAGGTACCCCAGAGATAAATATCTTCACCTCCAGTCTGAACCGTCAGCTCAGAATATTTTGCTCCAGAATCCTTACAAGAAAGCCTGAGCAATGGAAGCCTTCTCCATCACATGGAATGGGAAATGCCTGTGTACCCTCTCCCTTTCCTGTTATTCAAAGTTGGACAATCCCAAAATTCTCTTAGTAACTGCCCCCCTTTTGGCCCAGATAACATTGATTCTCTCATCTTCCAGCTGGCCAGGCACAATCACCACATATTACCCCACAGGATGGACTTGCTCACACAGCAGAAGGGTTCTCTCATTCACCCAAACCTGAAAACTCTCAGATTAACGGTATGTATGATAAACTTGTGATTCATTTAAGCACCTTTATTCTGAGGATGTGCTACAAGTAATAAAGAAGACTAGAAAATCTGCAACTAGAAAATCACATACTTAAATCTAGACCATTGGATCTGAAATCTGGCACCTCACAGAGAGTTTGCACACCAAATTTCTTCCTGGATGCAGTTTCTTCTACTTTGGATTCTCCTTTCTTGCAGACCCCTAAGAAGCACTCCAGGCTACAGTCCATCACATCCTCAGAAATTTATCCAAAGTGGGTGTGAATAGGATGATGCACAAATTTCTGAGAGCTCAGATCCATGTCTTTGGCTTGATTATTTTAACAAGAAATGGTGATATCTGTTGGGTAAGACCCAAGATCAGTGTCATTCGAGAGAGTTAGGGAGGGTAGCTGGGTGAATTTGGTTAAGACAGGCCTGGAGATAGTGAGCTGTAGGAGTTGTTGGAGTTAGGGGCATTATTCTTACTTCTGGCAATTTATTTAACTTGGTCCCAGAATGTTATGGGTTGGTTCTTGGGCTGGTGTGTGATGGTTTTTGGGATATGTGGCTTTGTTTTATTCTGATGATTCCCCCAAAAGCACTAAAGGAAATGGTATGGTCCAGTTTGACAGCTCTGTTCACAGAAATCCTCATAGGTTTTACAAGCAGCAATTCGAGTTCAAAAGTGATACTACAAAAGAGCCCACAAAATGTGTGGTATCCAGTATTTTATTTGTAGAGCAGTGATAGTTAAATACCATTGAGTAAACCGGTTTCAAAGTACACAAACATCTTTGTCAGTAATAAACCATTTAAGTGATCTATTGAAAAAGTGCACCCTTTGTTTGTGCATACATAAAACCAGATTTAACATCTTCTTTAATTTAACAAAAGGAGTTAAAGCACTTAATGAAAAAAATGGAATAAATGCTACACAACCATGTGTAAAAAAATGTTGTAAATATATCTAGTTATTCATCTCATAGCCAGATTATAAAATATATTTTTGGACCAGGTGGTTGAAAGAACCAAAATTATTCCTTTATTGGTGGAGGTTGCCATCTGTTGGCTAAATGAAATATTACAAATAATAGACAAAACTGGAACACTACTGCAAAAATATATTTCTAAAACATTACTAAAGTGCAAAAATAATAGTTGATTGCATAATAAATTATTGCAAAAAATAGACCCTTGTATGCTAATCAATTTTTGTAATTTATAAGTGAGAATGTTCTGCCAAAAACTCTTATTGATACCAGTATGTAAAATTTATCAGTACCCATGAAAACAAATTTAGCTTCTGGGTGTTTTCAGTGGGTCTATATCACGTTGTCGAACTTTTAAAAGTTCGAACGTCATATGGCCGACACCATATGATTAAACTTTTAAAAGTTCAGATGTTTCAGTGGAGATCTCCGTACGGTGCAGAATGGGAAGATTTCCCTTTCTGCACTGTAGTACGATCTTGGAGTTAGTATATTTAAAGTGCAGAGGGTGTGGGGGGTGCAGGGGATCCTGCGCCCCTGCTTAAACAGTTCAGGTAGGTTTTTTCTTTTGTTTATTTTTATTTATTTTTTTATATTTTCGAACTTTTAAAAGCTCGATTATATGGTGTCGACCATATGACGTATGAACTTTTAACAGTTCGATTATGTAATATAGACGCGTTTTCAGTACATTTGTACAAAGAGATTGAAACCCTTTGACATTTGATATCATTAAACTGTTCAAGTAGGTTTTTTCTTTGTTTTATTTTTCTTATTGCATTTTCAAACTTTTAAAGTTCAATCATATGGTGTCAACCATATGACGTTTGAACTTTTAAAAGTTCGATTATGTAATATAGACACTTTTTTTATTACATTTTCAAACCTTTAAAAGTTTGATTATATGGTGTCGACCATATGACGTTCAAACTTTTAACAGTTCGATTATGTAATATAGACGCGCTTTTAGTACATTTATACAAAGAGATTGAAACCCTTTGACATTTGATATCATAAAATTTTCAAATATACAATGCTTGAAGATTATGGATGTTTTTCCCACACAGAACGCTGAACAGGTGCAGACCACTAAGTAATGATCCCAGTCACTTGTTCAAGTGAAGAGAGAGAGAGAATTTCAAACATTCTGTTTCTAACATATTGGCTTTTATTTCCAGTTGTAGTTATAAATGTTTTGTCCATTGAATCAGCTGATTGTTCCTCTCTCTGTATATATGTCACATGGTAACCTCTGAACAGTGAAGATAATCGGAGTCTTAAGAACAGATTTGCTTAACCATATAAAACTGTGATTTTGGTATATTTTTAATCATATGTGATGGATGACAGCCAGCTAGTGCCCAAAAGTAATGAATTTTTGGTGAAATGGCTTGCAGTATAACATGGTGCCCTAAATACCATCAGGATGTTTTGTTACAGAGATAGCCATAAAAGAAATGTATTGCATGGTGCATAGTGATTATGCTCTGATATCCAGAAAAAGACAAATCAGTTAACTGCTTCAGTAGTGAGAAACCTGATCTTAAATGTTTAGCACCCCCTACTTCAGTTGTTAAGATCAGGTATCTTGCTAGGCATTTAAACCTGCCAGTACCGACCAGCAAATGACAGTGACAGAATAAAAAATAGATTTGTTTCTTCTGTTTTCTGTGCCAGTAATGTGTCCCTGACTTTTTCTATCATAACAGAATCCCTTACACAGTCTTTCTGACCATATTTGCTAAGTGTTTTGTGGCTTTGAAAGCAGATAAAACTCCATGCACTACAAAGCATAACCCATTATTATGTGTTCTTGACATGGGTGCCAGGATTCACCTTGAGAGAGAATTTCTTGGCATCCATATCTCATCACACAATGAGCTGGTTATGATTGGCAACCCACTCATAATCTTATGTATTCAACAGATCATCACTTATGAGTTGCAGTCAACTCCTAGAGTGACCCCATGAATAGCCACTGCTATTCACACAATTAATTTTTAAGGTAAAGAAAGACTCAGAAGTGCCAGGTCTTTCTTCCATATCACATAGGCGTGCACTGACACCTATGGCTGGTTTCATAGGTTCATAGGTTCATACTAGGCTATCTGCCCTAGGGCATTTATAAGCCTAGCCAGAGTGTGTTTGGTTTTCGCCACCCATTTTAAATTAATTTTGCTATGCCCTTTTTCGAGGTTAGTATACTGTGCCTCTGTCTAACAGTGACACAGACGTGATACCTGGGGTAAACCTATGATCTCCCATCCACTCATCAAGATTCCTCTTGAAGAGAGTCAATGAGGGACTCTGCCTAACCTGGACTGGGATTTTATTCCAGAATGAAGGGAGCCTCTGGGTTATGAATCTGTCCCTCCAGCATGTCCTATTTATTTCAGTGCTGAGGTTCAAGTCTCTCGAGGCGTGGCTCGATGGGATTTGGATTTTCTGAGATGCAGCATGTCCATTAATTCGGGTTGGACATGGCTTTATACGTCAGGCACAGATCGCCTCTGAGCAGGCGGTATGCCACTGAGTAGAGCTGGAGTTTCTTTAACCGGGCAGCATATGGCATCTGTTTGAGTCCTTTGATCCTCTTGGTGAGGTACTTTTGGGGTCTTTCCAGTTGCTGCAGGTGTCTGGTAAGGTACATCCCAAAGGGCATTGTACTCAATTATGGGCCTGATGAGGGATGAGGAAAGAGGCACGATGACCTCCCTGATCTAGATGTGAATCCCTTCATGATTAGGTGGGCTATATAAAATGTTCTTCTAACCACTTTGGCCACGTGGTTGTCAAATGAGAGATTGCTATCAACTTGGGTCCCCAGGTCCCTAATTACTTCTTCTGTACTTAATGGATTACCACCTATGTGGTAATTTGTGGCACTTTGTTTTTGCCAAAGGGGATGACTATACACTTTTGGCGTTTAGCTTGAGGCCATGGCTCTGGCACCAGTTGTCTGTTTCTATGAGGCCCTTTTGGGGGATGCTTGTGTCGGCTGGAGAGTCGATTATGGCACCCAGTTTGCAGTCATCTGCGAACTTGGTCAGCCACAGTCCTTCCATGTTGGCCTGTACCTCCGAGAAATATATACCGAACAAGAAAGGTCCCAGGACTGAGCCTTGTGGGATGCCACTTGTAACTGGTTTGGAGTCTGACATGGCTCCAGCAATTCTAACCATGTGGGTTCTGTCCTTGAGCCAGTTTGCAACCCATCTAGTGACATAGGGGTTTATATTTAAGCTGGTGAGTTTATCTATAATGCCCGAGTGGGGTATTGTATTGAAGGCTTTTGCGAGGTCCAGGTAGGCTGTGTGGACCACCTTCCCCTCGTCAATGGCCTTGGTGACTGTTTCAAAGAAATCGACCAGGTTTAAGAGGCAGGATCTGCCCTTAACAAAGCCGAACTGGGTAGGACGCCTGTTGGGCGCTAGGATCCACCACATAACACAAGGACTCAGGTCACTTCAAGGCAAGTACAACTATGACTCGGTCATTGTCCATGCTGGTGTGAATGACCTGAGACGTACCTCCCTGGACTACATGAAAAGAGACATAGAGGAGCTCTCTGAGCATGTAGCCCAGGCCGGTATGACCCTGACCTTGAGTAGCATCTTACCCTCACCAAGAATGATGCCACAATATGAAGACAAGATGATCAATTTCAACAATTGGCTTAAGTATTGGTGTCATTCAAAGGGGATCCAATGCCTGTCAGCCTGGGATGACATGCTCGACAAGCCATGATACTTCGCTAGGGACGGCTTGCACCTGTCACCCCTGGGCTTTCGGATATTGGCAAAGGCTCTTGCTACCCCCATAGTGCCTTTTTTAGGCAAGGCTCATAAGACAAACCCACCTCCATAGGTATCACAAGGGATAAGAAACTAAGAGTAATGCTAATCAACGCCAGAAGTCTAAACCTCAAGATGCACGCACTCAAAACTCTCCTTAGCATGGAGAACATTGATATCTGTGCAGTAACAGAAACCTGGTTCAAGGCACCTGAGAGCACCCCAGCAATACCAGGTTATACCTCATACCATGCTTTTCGGCCCCAAAACTTGGACCGAACCACAAAAGGAGGGGGAGTATCAATATTCATCAAAGATACCCACACCTCCAGGTTGGTGGCACAGCACGAAGCATCAGAGACTATCCATGTGTCCTCGAAACACCTGTTGCATGTCTTTAGAATGTGGGAGAAAACTCATGATAAACACAGACAGGACATGCATACCCTGAACACAAGGAATGCCAGCTGAGAACCAAACTGCTGAACCTCTTCCTATGAGACGGTACTGCTACACATTGTACCACTGTAATTCAGTGTCCCATGTGTTTTGATTTAGATAAAACACAAAGTCTTGTATGTAAACCAGGTATGAAGTCCAAATAAGCCAGCAGCTATCAATGTATCTATGCCACATGTCTAAGGCTGAGATTATAGATTAGCGCTTCTTCAAGGTACCCCAGAAATATATCTGCATAAATGAGTGCAAAAGATGCACCCATTGCAGTACTCCTGACCTGTAAAAATCATTGTTAATCAAAAAAGAAAATATTTTTGTTAAGACGTGTTACTTTAAACACATATGGAAAGTATTTTCTCCCTCCCTACAACTTGATTGTAAGGTGCCACCATCTCTTCTTCCAGTTTACCAGGTCTGTTGAGCCCCACTTAGCTTCTTCTAAGCTCCATCCAGTCTACCTCTGGGGCAGCTGAAGAGATCAAGGATGCTAGTACAGTATCATACCACTGCCTGGCAGTATGACACCCCACAGCAGCCTATTGAGCTTCACAGTTTTTACCTTTGGGAGGTGGATGGTGTTTCCACACATGTGCAACCTCCAGAATAAACAACAAACCTCTTTTGCAGCACGGAGCTCCCCAAGCTCACAATGCTGGTTTATTGCATCCAGCCTAGGCTGCCTGCCTCCCATCCAGGGTGGGAAAGCTGATATTGGCCACTCTCTCTTATCCACCCTCTCATGCCTCCATGAAACTAATTGAACATGGCTTACCTTGAGAATGGTAAGGGCTTTATCCCTCTGTACCACAGAGCCACTTTCTGATGCTTTTTTGGCTAAGTAATGGAGGTTAATGACTCTTTGTTGTGTTTTTTTTCCCATAAAGATCATACCTCACCTTTAACTTGAGCAGTGCTTTAAGCTGTTCTCTTAACCACCTGTTGCAGTTAGTTTATTGCATGTGTGTGGAAAGTGGGAATAACTTATTTTGAAGGGCTTGAAGTACTTTGATTAGAATATGTGCTGCTGTGTCTGGGCCTTGTGTGGAAAAAGAAGGGAGACTAGTTGTAGTGGGAAAGAACTGCATGCAGTTTAGTGAAGTTGTCTGTGGTTTTACCTCTAAGGGTTATTAGGCTGGTGGAGTGGTGGGTGAGAGATTATTAGTTGTGAAGACTATAAGGCAGTGGTTACTAAATGAGGGTGAGAGAATGGTGATGTCTTTTGGGGGAGTAGTTAGATTGGAAGTTGGAGCTTGTGGACTCAGTAATTATATGGTATAGTTCTAGGTCTGCAACCATTTGTTTATATCCTGGTATTTAGGGAAGAGAAGTTAAGGTTAAAGTAACCCAATCAGATAAGGTTTTTATTGCCAAGGATTGTCTTCAAGATAGGGAAGATTAGTTGTTTAGCCTTTGACTGAGAGGAGGGTGAGGGGAGAAAGGCTACATTTATGTAAAGGTCTGGTTATTTGCTCTGTGGGATTTTAATGACTCTCCAGTTTGGGTCTTCTCATGACAAGCAGAATTTGTGACTTGAGCATGAATGAGTGGCTGCAGGTAAGATTTGTATAGGACCAGGGGACCTCCTTCTGTTTTTTAACCTGGCTTATTATTAAGAAAGGATAGACACATAGAGATGTTCATACGTATGTACTAAGCCAATGATCACTGGCTCCTTTTTTAGCCTAGCCATGCATCTCAAATCTCTTACAAGTTCTGGTGCCCTTGGAGGTGTAAGAAGGGGCTTGGGAGACAAAACATTTACAGGCAGGAGCATGGGAGATGAACCATTTACAGGCTCTGCCTGTGTCCATTAGAGACATAGGTGTCAAACCAGGGATGAATTTCCAGTTCCCCATCCAGTTATCCAAGTTGCATTTGAATTAGGTTAGGGAGGAACTCTGCTTCATATGGATGGGGAACCTGTTCCAAAGAAAGTGTAGTCTCTGGGATACATACCTGTCTCTCCAACAGGTCTTGCTTATATCACTGGCAAAGTTTAAGACTTTAAAACAGGTGATCCTGGTGCTGTTTGTTTTGTGGATATGCAGGAGGTCCATCAGAGTGGGGTCCATCTGTGCCTTGTATGCCAGGCTTAACTTTACCCTCAACAGCTTGTAGGAGACAGAGTACATGAATAGGGCTTTGAGACAGTCTTTATAGGATGTGTCATTTACACCCTGTATTTTTTTACTGAAGAACCTCTGTGGATGTTCTGTTTGTCAGATGTGCCTATTTAGCTGCATACCAAAGAGGACATTGCGCTCAATGATATGGCTGTTACATGCTGAATACTATTTTTATAAGTTACACAACATAGAATGATTTCCTCATTACCATAAACACATGACGGTCAAAGGCTAGATTACTGTCTGTGTGTGTGTTGCCAAGTCCTTGACTACTGGGTTGACTATTAGAGGTCTGTTGTCAGTATGATAGTTACTCGAATTGGCTGACTTCCTGAAAGATACTTTTATGCATTTCTTGGCATTTAGTTTTAGTCCATGGCTCTGACACCAGTTATTTGTCCATGTCAGCCCTTCTTGGTGAATATTAGTGTCAGTGAAGGATTTTGTGACTGCTACTAATTTGTAATCATCTGCAGATTTGGTCAGCCAGAGGCCCTTGAACTTGGCCTTGACTTCAGAGAAGTAGATACCAAAAAGGAGCAGTCCTAGGACCAATACCTGGGGGAC
This sequence comes from Protopterus annectens, assembly GCF_019279795.1. NCBI lineage: Eukaryota > Metazoa > Chordata > Ceratodontiformes > Protopteridae > Protopterus > Protopterus annectens. The sequence goes on from NC_056741.1 coordinate 1,370,260,266, forward strand.
TCTGCTAGTGACTGGCCTCTTTGTTGAGGTGGACTCCCCAATTCTGACTTCCTGGGTCCTGTCTATGAGCCAGCTGGGTGTCCCCCATGTGACATAAAGGTTTAAACCTAACTTCTTGAGTTTGTCAACAATGTACGAGTGAAGATATTGTGTCAAATACCTTGGCCAGATCAGGGTGAGCAGTGTGAATCTTTTTAACATTATCCGTTGCTTTGGTGCTTAGGTTGAGTAGCATGACCTGCCCTTGATGAAACCAGACTGGGATGGGTCCAGTGTCTGGAGGTGTCTTATGTCATTATTGATAATTTTCATCATAATTCTTTCCATGGCTTAGCATGTAGATGGGCCCACCTTTTTCAGAGGGATGACTGTTGTTGCTCTCCATTTGTGAAACAAGAAACCTGTTTGGAGACTATGGTTAAATAATGATTCTAGAGGACCTGATAGGTCATGTTTCATGCTATTTAGAAGGCAGTCCAAGATATTTTTGAGTCCCATCAATGTAGTTTTCCTGGCCTTAGAGAGAGCATTGAGGGCCTGTTCCCTAGTGATAGTGGGAGAGGGGGTTATATTTGTTGGTATTTCTTGAGGGAAGGCTGGAGGGGAGGTATAGCTAGAGATGAATTTATCTACCAGTAGGTTTGCTGTATCTTCTGGCTCATTGTATGTGATGCCATTAACAATGAGCTCTGCACACAACTGTGTATTGCCTTGGAGGTTGTGGAAATAAAGAATGCCTTATGGTTGTCCTTGGGCTGGGAGGCCAAATTTACCTCAAACTTGGCTTTGTTAGACATCATTTGTCCCCTGCATTGTTTATTTGGTTTGATGAGAACACTTTAATCCTGCTGGGTGCTACATCTCCAAATTTTTTACATAGTTTTCTTCCTGTACATCCTATTGATGTTGTAATTCCATCAGGGTGTCTTTTTTTTAGATTGTTCTGCACTTATCCATGGTGGGTACAGCTGCCTCTCTGTAGCTATTGACATGCTTATATAGGGTTTCTGTGAACAGTTCTGTGTAGGTAGTGGCATTCGCGGTTATCACTTAATAGTAGGAAGTTAGCCTTAGAGTACTTCCTGAACTTTCCATGATTAGCTGGGGTTGCGTGTTTTATTTTTAGTACAAAGGAGACTGGTTTGTGGTCTAACCTTACCAGAGAGGAGATTACACTGGTGGGTGTGCGGTGCTCTCCCATATTAGTAAGGGTTAGATCCAATTTGTTTGCACCACCGGCCAGCATATTGACAGTCTGGTCCAGGGGATTTGTGTTTACAAAATCCAGGAATCTCTGTGCCTGCTCATTTGGTGTCATATATGATTCCCAATTAATAGTGGGATAATTAAAGTTGTCCGTGAATATGGTATTGGGTTGGATGGTGAGTGTTTCCAGTAAATTAAAATACATGTTATGGGTTTCCTGGGTCATAGAGGAGGACCTGTAGCTTGCAAGGAAGTGGTATGGGATTTTGCTTTTGGTAATTTGAATGTAGAGAATATTAAGTACATTGTGCTGTGTCCTGTTTGACCAACCTTGAAGTATATTTATTTATTTTTTTATGTAAATTGATTAAGCTCCCCCTTTACTCCCTGCCTATGTTGTAGCTGGTGTGGAAGACATTACAGCCTTGCACTGCCAGGGTGCTCTCCACAGCTTTAAACCATGTCTTAGTAACTGCACAAACATCAGCATTCTCTATGGTGAGGAAAGCTTGTCGGGAGTGGAGTTTCTTGTTCAGACTCCTAGCATTGAACAGTACCATGTTTAAATTTTCTTTGTTTTGACTTATCTCAGAAGTATTTTCAGTTTGGCATTGCCTAAAAAAGGCACTGTGGGTATTTTAGCTAATCTTATTTCACTGTGCCTGTGTTAGATTTCCCATATGACTTCGGTGATGTGTGTGTGTGTGTGTGTGTGTGTTGATTGTAGGGTTTTATTTACTGAAATGCAAGACTGTACCATTTTTCAAGTGTTAAGCCCATCATTTTAACCTTCCACAAGCACCCTTCCTGATTATTAAGAGACCTAACGGCTCAGCTACTGTGGACACTTCATGGCACAGCTACTGCCAGAAAACTTATGTGTTAAGCCCGTTGTTTTAACCTTCCACAAGCACCCTGCCTGATACTAAGAGACCTAATGACTCAGCTACTGCGGACGCTTCATGACACAGCTACTGCCAGAAAAACTTATGTATGTTTTGCATTTAACAATGTAACAGCATTATTTCTGTTACCTATAATCTGGCACAGCACATCACCAGGACAAACTATTCTTTCCCACCCTTTCCCATTTGTTTCTGCCTCCACTTACTTATTGGAAGTAATGAGTGGTTTTCCTATTTATTATCAGCTGTAAAATAAGTGTCAGACATTTCCCCAGTTACTGCCAATAGTATCACCAGCTCTCCTAACACTGCATCAACCGGTAATCTGCCCTCAGTCTCATCTTTGTTTGTCTGCTGCGGTTAAAACCTGTATTCTTATATTAAACAACATTTATGGCTGAACAACTGGTGTCAAACATCCTGTCCTTAATCCCAATGATCTTTCTAATATTTTAGTTGGCACAGTGCTTAGATAAAATTTGCCTTAAGCATCAACTGTTTATTTCTTTAGAACTCTCCTCTCCTACAGCCACTCTCCTCATATGTAGTTGTCAAGATACAATGCAATAGTAGAACAAGTAATTAAGCAGCTTACTGATTGTTTTTATAGTCTGACGAACAGCTGTGACCAGGGACCAGCCCGCTCCGTTTGCCCTTGTTTCACTCTGGTTAACTCCACTCCCCTATCTTACCCCCAATTCCCACCCACCCCCCTCTTCACCTACATTTATACTAACCTTAGCCACACCCCCTTCAACACTCCTACAAATCATATACTTTTTCCACTTAATGTTGTACTTTACCCCACCCCTTAAGCAACTATTCCAAGTCAATCACTACAGCTGGTCTAAACCTCTTATAAACTTCATCAATCCCATTAGCAGTTCCACTCCTACTACATATTTTCCCTCTTTTCCTATTCCCCCTATTCTTTACTCTCAATATTGCACACACCTATCCTACCATAATCCACCTCTTCTGCCTCATACTAACTCTCTGACTCCTTAACACACTGCAAAACACATAACACCCACAAAATAAATGTATTCAAAAATGTTATCACATCTGTGACAGGCTTTGAAAAACAAAAAGTTAATGTAACACATCAGCTAGCCTACTTAAGTCACACCCCCTTCATTTTATAAAATATAAAAATTTCTCGTCTTGCTTCCATTCTAAACTGTTGCTCCTCAAACCAATATCAAAAAGAAAACCAATCAGCACCAACCATTACTTCTCCCATTTCTTAGTTTTAACCCTGTGTGGGGATGTCCACACAAACCCAGGACTTACTTAAATTTCCCCTTCTAATAATAGATCCTCCTATAACACTCTGTTGCTAGTCTCATTAAACCCACATAGCATCTGTAGTAAATTAACAGACTTCCACGTATGGCTATCACAACACAAACCAGATATACTTGCAATCACAGAGACATGGCTAATGCCAAATATACAAGACACTGAACTACTTCCTCTGGCTACAGTATAATAAGATCTGACAGAACTCACAAAAAAGCAAGAGGGCTAGCTTTAATCTTCCTCAACTCATATAAAATGGTACCATACTCCAAGCCCATCCCAAAATTTAGTAATGCTGAGCTCCTTATATCCCTCTTAAAACTTAATAAATCTGAACAACTTTATATTACAGTTCTGTACATCCCCCGTGGTAACATCATTCCCACACTAGAGGACATCTTGTCCTGGATGTCACAAAGTATAGCCAATGAAATGATAATCATGGGCTATGTCAATATCAACTGGCAAAAACTTAATCTCGGACTTCCCAGACAATAGTATACATCTTTTTGGATTCACACAACTTATTACAACTCCAACTAGAGTTCCTAAAATTAACATTCAAGGATCAATTCTAGACTGGATCTTAGTCACAGATGCAAATAAGTACATTATTTCAACTCCTGTACTCTCCCAGACACTTTAAGTGACCACCTGCCTGCATATACTTGCAGGACAACCACCCATTTACCCAAAGGGCATGATTTCAAAACCTCCCACAACCTAACTTCAACCAACAACTCTTTATCAGTATACTAACATCCTTAAACTGATCCATATTGAAAAAACTGCCCCTAGACAATGCAGTTAGTTACTTCAACAAATTATTTCTTGACACCCTTAATAGCCTAGCTCTTCTTTGAATAAAAAGAACTAAAATCAGTCATGCACTTTGGCTAACAAAGTCCACAAAAAAACTACTACTAAACAAAGATAAAGCTCAGAAGGAATGGCAGAAGAAAATAAACAACCTAAATCTATAAAACTACAGACATCTAAGCAATCAGGCAGAAAAAGATTATAGCTATTGATAAGAAACAATACTTTAGATAGCAACTAACCAACCACAAAAACAACCACAAACAATTTTGGTCTACTATCTTGTCACTTCTTGCCCCAGGGTCCAAACAAAACACTACACCATTCACAGACAGATCTTTATCTCAAATTGCAGAACTGTTTAACACACACTTTACAGAAAGTATAGCTAACTTGGTCAATGATGCTAGCAAGCCCCTTAGTCCCAACTTCACAAGTTATCTCAATGCTCCTCTCTCCCAAACAATCATCCAAACATATTGCATTCGCATCCCTCTCCTCTCAAAACATTTCAGCCACAGCCTCTAAACCTCCAAGCCTCTCACTGCATCCTGTATCCACTGGCTGTATACATAACCAGTTACATAAAATAAAACCTTGCTGTCCTTCCGCTGATAACCTTCCTGCCGAATAATTGAAAATTGCCACTGATGCAAATCCTTACCCAGTCAGTATTATTAACAGATCCATCATAGAATCCCATGTCCCCTCCCTTTGGGAAAAATCAGTCATTACCCCATTGCACAAAGGAGGAAAATCTACTGAACTCTCTAACTTTCGCCCCCTTGCCATCCTATCTCCTCTCTCCAAACTGTTAGAAAGATGTGTTTATAAAAAAACTCCTTGACCACCTTATCCATAATGAACTATTAACATCCTCCAAACACGGCTTTAAACCTGCCCATAGTATAATAACATGCTAATATTCTTCATGGACACAATTAACAAAGTTAGAGACTCCAGCCAACTAACCTCAGCATTATTTCTTGATCTGTCAAAATCTTTTGATGCTGTCTCACACCCCAATCTCTTACACCAACTTTCTTCCCTTGGACTTTCTGATCCCCCACTACAATGGTTCTGTACCAGTCCGACAGACAACAATGTGAAAAACGACAAGGTTGTCTCTCTCAGTATCTAACCAACAAAACGGGAGTTCCACAAAGTTCCATCCTTGGACCCTTCCTCTTCAACACCTTCATAACTAATTTACATACTGCCTCCTGCCAAAGTTCCCTAATCCAATATGCCAGCGGCTCACCTCTTATCTCCTCTTCCAATAAGATAGTACATGTCACACTAATAACCCAAATTGCCTTCTTCTCTGTCAAATCCTGGCTCAGTAATGCACAACTATTACTCAACCCTAACAAAACCGAACTCCTATTTACACCAAGGGCGCTCTCAGTTGACTTTCAGATTTAATTAACACAGAAATCAAAGTGGCCCCATACACTAAACTTTTAGGAGTCATAATAGATAATAGACTTACCTTTGACTTTCATATAGAAAACACTTAAAAAAAAAAAAAAACACACACCACAAATTAGGGATGCTCTATTGACACAAACACTTCTTGGCTACAGCCAGAAAAATAACATTAGCTACAACCTACTTGCTACCCTCCTTACTCTATGGTGTCCCCATTTTAACCAACCTTCAGAATGTACTAAAAAATAAGCTTGAATCCTGGTATAACAAAATCGCTAATTTGCAGTAGGTGTATCATATTACAAACACCACTCTTCTGCTCTTATTCCCCTTAACTGTCTAGTACTCCCGACACACCTAAACTACCTCCAACTAACAATTGCCCATAAAGTTATCTACAGACCTGAGGTCTGTCCCGCTTTACATTCAATACTTCAAATCTACATACCTAGCCGAGTTCTCTCTGAAGGCAGACAGCTTCTAACACTATATAAACTGAACAAAACTGACGGACAATGCCTGTACTCCTACTTGGTGACCAAACTGTCACTTACCTCAGGAAATTCAACTCTAGTTAAATTACTCCACTCATACTTCCTTCCCACTTGCCCCCTCTCCTCCACCTTTATCTGTATTGTAATTTCCACCTTCCTTCTTCCATCTTTGATTTCACCTACTCTGCTCTACCTAATGTCTAACTCCCTCTATTGATGAATCAACCTACTATCCTTTTATTGAATCTCCACCTCATCTCTTCCATTCCTCCCTATACTACCATCCTTCATCTCCCTTATTTCCAGTTCTAGCTATGTTTCTCTGCTATTTCTGCTAATAAGTGAGAATCTCTGTATTTACTCAGTTAACCTGACCAATTGTACAGTCTCTTTTTTTTTTTATGACCATCACACATATCTATGTAGTCCCATCGCGGTACAACCATACCTCCTATAAAAATATTCTATCAATCATATTTTGCTAAATTTCCTATGTAAATATATGTCTGCAGGTATGATTATCAATCATCTTTGTAAAATTTATGTGTGATAGATATGCTTATACATGCTCGTTTATCTTCCATGTAAAAATGTATGTATATGTTTTTTTTCTTTTTTTTTACTTTTCTTCTCTGTTTTTGTTTCTGTCGTTAATTATGTAAAAGCTATGTTTTTCTTTTCCTTTTCTTTGTGTTGAAGCTTTTTCTCCCCAGAACAGTGCTGAAGATGGGTTTTCTTACCCAGTCAGACATTCCCATTAACCAAATGTCAAATGAATAAATAAATAAATAAAAGCCCAGTAGGGAGAGGTGCTGACCATCCCTGGTAAAATAGGGTGGTATGTTGACCATCTTCTTCCATGCTAACAAATACTGCACCCCCTTAGAATTATACTAGCAACTAAGCTAGTTATTAAAGTAATTTATTTTCTGTTCATATTGTGGCATCATCCTTGGAGAAGGTAGAATGCTGCTCAGTGCTAGGCTCATACAAGCCTGGGACACATATTCTGAGAGCTACACGATACTTCTCTTCATATAATTTAGGGAGGTATGCCTCAGGTCATTTACACCCAGATGGACTATGGCTAAGTCATACTGGTACTTGTGGTCCAGTGACCTGAGAGTGCGCATAATATGGTGAATCCTGGCCCGATAAGCAACTGACTGTGACTTTCTCCTTACCCAGTCTGGTGAGAGGGATTACAGTGTTTCTTGTAATGGAGACTCCAGTTATCAGAATTTTGGGTTGTGTAGTGGTTTGCCTTATGGACTTAGAAATAGAGGCTCCACGAGATGTGACTGTATGTGTTGATGTGGGTGTTGCTTTAAAACACTGCACCCGGGGCTGCTGAGGGCATTTATGTGTGCTTCGTCTAGGAGGTCTTTGGTGTTTAGGAAGGATACACTTAAGTGCTTCAGCATATGTGGGACTATATGTCTGCTTTGAATTGTGTTTGATGAGCGCAATGTGTGTGTACTTCTGACAGCAATGATTGACGTTAGGAGTGCTTTTATGTGAGAGCTTTGCCTTCAATGACATTATGTAAATGTATCTCTCACATACCTTATCAGTTTGTTTGACAATTAGCTGGTTGTCAGTAAACATGAGACAATTTCTGTATTGCCTCAGGGTGCCCATATCCACAAAGCTGGTAATGGGGATAGTGGGAACGATTATATTCTTGGCAGCTATCCCTTTATTATTGATTAGACAGTTGTGGTGAGAGTATAGAGTAAATTCAGGAGTACCTGGTTTTGCAACTCTAATGGCAGTGCTTGTCACTGCGCAAAGTAGTCGCCCTGTGTGCAACTAGGTTTTGATGAAATTTCAAGGGTGCTTTTACAAGAAAAATGTTAACTCAAAGTGAATGTGTCTATACAGGGCACTGGCAAACACTTAAGGCGAAACTACAGAAGTAGTCCCTGATAATTTATGGATGAATTATTTAGGGAGATATTCTGAAATTAAGTTAGATGGTAGTTAATCAAGCAGTACTTCCTGAAAATAAATAATTAGCTTTGTCAAGAATGATGAATTGTGTGAATTCATCTAATTGGCTACTCCCTGGCTATTGCTAGTGCTGGTCTCACCACAGCTTCACGCTACTGGGATACAATGTTCATTTGTTTTTTCTTTCACTAGAAGCAAACCAGTATCACTAATCCCAAGATGAGAAGCAAGCCACTGGTTCTTTGGTGATCAGCAGTCTTGTCCCAGATGATGCAGGGATCTTTAGGCTTGTTGTTGCCTTTTCCTGGTAGATGCCTTGAATATCAACCAGACCAATCATAGGGAAGTCTGTTAGTGGACTATTATTTGTAAGTCATGTTTCTGTGATAACTACTAAATCTGTGAAGTGGGTTTTTAATAGTGTGTTAGTTTGATCATTATTTTATGTTTAATACTGCCTGCATTTAGAAGACACATATTTTTAGGTATTTGAGTGATGAGAGCGGTGCAGTGTTTTTTGGAAAATGACCTGGGTTTGGTTTGATATTGCCTTGCAGAAGTATTGTTAGCGTGAAGAAGACCATATAGAGGAATTTGGGTAGGGATTGTCGGTGCACATTCCTGTGTTTATGTTGAAAGATGAGTGGGGAAGGTAAGTGAGTGGATGACTGTAGTGGGCCAGAGATTGATTTTGTTACATTTTAAAATGGAGGAAGAGTGGTCCAGAAATTGATTTTGTTAAATTTTAAAATGGAGGAGGCTGGAGTAATTTCTGGGGAGTGAAGTTGCAGTGTTCATAGGTTCATAGGTTCATACTAAGCTATCTGCCCAAGGGCATTTATAAGCCTAGCATGGTTAGTTATGTTTAGTTACCACTTAGTTTGTTTGAATAAAACTATATTTTCTGTTTTTCTGTTGTCTCTGTGAAGCGAGTGACATAATCCTATCCCTGGGGTCTCATCTCCCCATCTCAATCCATTGGTTCAGATTCCCCTTGAACAAGGCCAGCCGAGGTGCCCGGGATTTTTGTTCATTTGTTCCTGGCATAGAGTCTCTGGGTGATGAATCTGTCCCTCCAGCTGTCCACGTTCTGTTTTAAACCGTGTCAAGGTTTAGTTCTCGTCTAGATCTTTTTTTGAGAGATTTTGAGGGATCATTTATAATTTGAATGGCCCTTGTATATATCAGGCCTTCTCTGAGCAGGTCTAGGTCTCCTCCTCCTGAGAGCTGCGGTATGAGACTGAATAGAGCTGGGACGATTTATTTGAGACCCTTTATTTTCATATTTTTGAGACCTTTATTTTTTTTGGTGCAGGTGTTTTGTCAGATACATTATGCCTTGTGGCATCTCATTCAGATAGGCATTGTACGGAATCATAGGTCTAATGTCTATTGTCCTGATGAGTGATGAGAATCCCTTCATGACAGATAGGGAGATATATAGAGAATCCCTTCATGATCAGCAACAGTGTTTTCCTAACTATTTACTCAAGCTTTAGCCCCATAGTGTCAGGATGAACATCCCTGTTGGCTTTGGATCCCCATCCCCTTTTTCTGAAGTAACCTTGTTTTTCCCAAAGTAGCTACTATGGTGTTTTTGGGGTTCCCTTTTTTTCCCAAAGGGTATGACTACCCATTTTTTGGTTCTGTGTCAGATGTGTCTGTGACTATGGCGCTGTTTTTGTAATCTGGTGTTCATCTGTGTTCAATGTGTTTCATCTGTATTTTGTTTTGCTGTAGTAGACAAACTTTGTTGTCTTCAGAACCCTCCTGTTGCTTGTTTGTGAAGGAAAGTGGGACGTCAGCCAGTGGACCCACATGGGTCTGACCCTGACACCACTTGTGACAGGCTTTGAGCTGGGAGTTGGCTCCACAACACTGACCCTGGTGGCTCTGTCAAGTTACCTCTGTCACTTTACAGTTTGTGATGTGGAGGTTTTGATGTAAGGCTGAGTTGTTTGATGTGTGAGTTTCTGTGTGGAGGGTGACCTTTGAGTGCTGGAGGCTGTGAGGCCTTAGAGTAAAGTCAACTAAGTTTAAGAGCAGGCAAGTTCGAAGGCAAAAGAAAACCAAGTCTCAAAGTCCAGGTTTTCCCTGATGAGGGATCATATGTGGGTTGGAGTTCCCTAGCATGGCTTTGCAGTCTTTTATTGTCAAGCTAATGGGGTGGTAATTTCGTGGCTTTTGCTCAAGGCTTTGGGGAGCTAATGTCAAGGTAATGGGGGCACCTGTCTTGGCACGCCCCAGAGTGAAGTGGAGCCACAGCACAGTCGCCTACCCCTCCTTGTATGAGTCTGAGGGTAGGGCAAGGGCTAACAGCTGTCTAACTGTTAATTTAAGGTTAGTTTTCATTCAGGTGGGTGGGGGACACCATCCGGTTCACCAAGCACACAGCCTTGGACACCATCCGGCTCCATGGATGGGCGTTTCTCACCTTGGAGGGTGTTGGGGGTATGGGGTAGAGAATGTTCTGAAAGGGGGTACTCTCTCCTTTTGGGGGGGGAGTTTTTGAACTAATCTGGAGGCCATATCTGGGAGTTTCCTCCTAGGGTTCTAAAGTTTCTATTCATTTCTACTTTCTATTCCTAGACATATCTTCTCTCTAAATTTCTAACATAGCCTCTATGATAGCTTTTGCTTTTTTTTATTGTCATTATTCTTATCAAACAATTTTGATTTTTTGATTTTTTTTTGTTTTTTTTTATTTAAGACTCACTTTTTTAGTTTTACTTTGTCTTACCAGTTTCTCTCCTTCTAGAGACTTGTAGTATTTTGTTTGTTTTGCTTGTTGTTGTGGGTTGCTTCTGGCCTTTGCCTTGCAGACTTTTTAGCTTGAAGGTTCAGTCTTTGATTTGTTTGTTTTGATAACCTGGTGCTGAGGGTTTGCAGCTGTAAGAGGCATTTGTAGCAAAGTGCTGGAGAGTTCAAGGTTTTGTTTTTGGTTTCAGCTTCAGATAGGGTTTTTAACCTGATGCTAGTTTTTAAGTGTGAAATGAACTTTTTTAAGTTTTTCACATGGCGTTTTTGTTTTTTTCAGATTCATGAGGTGATGATGAGATCCCGTAGTCGATGATTTGATCTCACTGGTGGGTTGATGACTTTCGTGTTTGTGATTTTTGAGACATTTATTTGAATGATGTGTTATTTCTGTAATGTGGTTTGTAAACAGTGGAATGGAGAGTGTTAATGTAGGAATGATTTTAATATTTCTTTTTTGGTTGTTGGTAGCAGGTAAGGTGAAGGGAGTTAGGCCAGGGAGTGCTATAATTGTTGAAGTTGCCATTTTGTGCAAAAAGGTTGAAATGTGTGGTTTGAAGGGGTGATATGTCTTTAATTAGGTGTAAGGGAGGTAGGTACCAAATGGCAAGAGATGGACTAGTGGCTGTTTGTTGAACAAGTGGAGATGGAAGAAGAATAGTTGCAGATATGAATGCCAGGGATAAATGTGATTTTTATATACTGGAAAGAGAAAGTGAGGTATATCCTTAATGCTGTCAGTTGGAGCTGCTTGGAAGACTGTGGAATGGTGCTAATAAACATGAAAACCTGGGAGGGAGAAATAGCTGGGGAATTGGAATTGGGAGGAGAGTGAACTGGACACACACCTTCACTTTAGCTGGAGCCAGTCAATTTGTGCATGTGATGAACATCTGGGAAAGTCAGCCACTGTGATGAACTACAGCCTTCAGAAAAGTAGACTGGCCAGACAAAATTTGTGGAGAATGCAATTGCTTGAAACCTGTAACTGTGGTAAAATATCGTAATAAGAGTGGCCATTTAATGTTATGCCTTCATTACAGACTGAGCAAGTAGAAGTATGCATGTAATAAACTAGGCCAAACTAAGGTCCCCCTGTTTAGGTGGCTTTCTGAATTAATTTATTTTGATACCAGAAATATAGCAAGAGACTTGTCTATCAAAACAAAAGTATGTCCGGCTTGAGTGGTAGCTACCTCTCAACCATTTTTCAGGAATGTCTCGGTGGAAGACATTTGTGCAACTGCAACATGTACTTCTGTGCACACTTGCAAGATACTGTAAGCTGGGTGTGATCTCTAGATCCAGATCTGCCTTTAGGATTACAGTCATCATAGGTATACTGTCATGATGCCACCTAAGAGAAAGAGCTTGGAACTCTGCCATAGCGGCTAAAGTAGGTGGACTGCATTATGTAATATATGAAACATATATTTACCATAAAAATTGCTCTTCATGATCTGTGGTCATCTGCTTCAATGTACCCACTCACCTTTCTCTTGTCTCCTGACAGCGTAGGCCTGCAGGGAGATATGAGGTGATAAGTTGTGTGTTGTTTATCTGTATGAATTTGTATTTCTAGCATTGTCAATGTACTTAGGCACTTTATAGAGCTCTGGAAGAGAAGAAGATGCAAATGATTATGGTAGTTGGGGGGGGGGGGGTTGATCCTAGGAATGATTTTAGGTGCTGAACTGACTGGTGCTTATCATAGGAAGTCCTAGTACACTAAGTAAATAGACGTGGAAAATGAAGAGGTGTCATTATGGTAATTGCGTAACTTTCATTTATAGTCCTCAGAATATCAGGAGGCACTCCCACAACACTTTTTACAAGGTCTTTTTGTTGTAATGCAGGGAAAAAATGTATTGGCAAAGAACTTGCTTCAGGACCTTCAATGGGCCATCCAGCACACACACCTATAACATTAGCACAAACCATACTAGACAGTGAATGGGATGGATGGGGGTCTAAATGGAGAGATGATAAAATCAGCAAGCAAAGGAGAGTAGTATTGCTGGAACTGAATTCATCATCAGGTTTTGGTGAGTACCTTCACGAGGTGAACCCTGTTTTTACAAAATCTCACCAAGGTAATACTGATGCATAGGCTGTATTTTGTATAGCATATATCATGGACAGAAGTAGGTTAAAAAAAACAAAAAAGATAGCCGGGTGCACAAGTCCTAGGATAAAAAAGTTCACAATCCTGGTAGGCACACTGGCGCCAAGACTGGAAGAAATGACAGTGTAAAATCCTCAAGACATGGAAGCATTCCTACAATGGAGTTAGGCCAGGTTCGGGTTGAGGATGGCCCTCCTGTTGTAGAAGGAAGTAATAGTCCACAAAAATCACAAAATGTGACAGGCCAAAAAAGTGTCATAAAGATGTTAGTCTGGACTATTGAGGATAAGAAAGAAATTATTTATTATTATTATTATGTAAGAAGTCCAGAATTTCCAGTCAGAAGATATGTAAAAAGATTGAGAGAAATTAGTGGAAAACAAAATGCTTGTACAAGAAAAACTGTCAAAAGCTTCAAATGCAAATTTGTGTTCATTAATATAGCAGATTCATGAAAAACATTATATAGACCAAGTATTCTTTGGCTGTTTAGAAAAACATGCGACTGAGGAAGTGCAGAAATATAAAGAACCAAATCTAGAGATTTTTGAAAGGTATAAAAAAAAATATGGACATAGGAAAGAAAGAGAGAGAGATCTGATGTGGTGCGATATTTACGCAGAGGAGAAAACCAAATTAATTAGTACAAAACAGCAGCTCCGAGGATATTCAAAGAGAAATATAGCCAAAGGCACCCAGATATGTAAAATTTCACAGTACAAAAAAATAAGATCACAAAGAGGGAATGTAGAAGATGATTACTAAAGTAGAAGTTAAAAAAATAGAAACTGATGTTATGGATTACCTGCAAAGTGAAGGATTAGTGTAGAGAGTCTAACCCGGGTTATGTCACAGCATGATGGAACAGTGATTCTCCCAAATAAGGAGAGTCATGGAGCGGGAGATATCTAAAGAAGAAATATGGGCATTGGAAAGAAAAAGAGATTTAATGTAGTGCAATATTTATGCAAAGAAGAACCCATGAAAAAGCAGTACCAAAGATATTTGAAAAGAAATACAGACAAAGGTATCCAAATATGGAAAATTTTACAATACAAAAATAAGAAAACAAAGGGGGAAAGTAGAAAAGAGGATTAGTAATGGAGAAGTTAAAGAAGTAGAAAATGAAGTTATGGATTACCTCTGAAGTGAAGGATTTAGTGTAGAAAAAATAACTCTGATAACATCACAACTTGATAGAATAATGAATCCCCAAATTAAGGAGAAACCAGTGGAGTGGGAAGAGTTGCCATATGAAGATACTTTGAAGCCTTCAGAAGGAAACTAGTGCAAAAGTTCATTTGAAGTTGCACAGCAAGGGAAGGAACAGGAAACTATGGCAACTCTGATGCAGTCAGTGTTATGTAGTGATAGACCAGTGAGTTCCCATATGAAAGAGCAATGGATGACACAGGGTGAAGCTGAAGAGAATATGGTACAGGAAAATTTTCTGGAACTTTCTGTAAAATCCCCTCAGGAAACAGAGAACAAATAATGTCTCCTTAGTTTAGAAGAAAATGATCTAAGGGAAGAATTGCTTGATTTAATAGAGGTAGTTAGACATATTAAGATCAGTGAAAGAAATAGACTACAGAAAATCACTGAGACCCAAATGTTAGATGTTTGATCAAACAAATGAATACAGTAATCAAGACTGTTCATATAAATTCATGCAATATAACAGAAGTAAATAGGTTATATTGCTATGCAGCTGAATTAATAACAGGTAAAGTCTTACCACAAAAACACAGGGCTGTAAGGGAAGAAATCAAATGCCATCATGAAAGTATCAAATAGAGAAAACTATAAAACAATTATGACAAGAAGTGTCGCTGTCAGAAGAGTACAGAAGAGGGAACAGATAAACAAAATTACTGAGAAAGATAAGAGGTGATAAAAGCAACGCAAGACATCAGAACAGACCAGTATCTATCATACACTATTGCAAATAATAAACTAAAGATATCAGCACAGGCAGAAATACTTTGAAGATGTGTAAGTAAATATAAAGGAAAAGTACAAAATAAGTAACTTATTGATGAAACGAAGAAATAGATACAATTTGGAGAAGTATTTATGAAGATCCTGTGGAACATAACAAAGATGCTGAATGGGTAGAAGAAGTAAAAGAAAGAATAAGAAGTGCAAATGTACAGGATATGAAATGGGATGAAGTAACATCCAGTGAAACTGAAACAAAATTAAGAAAAGCTCCTGACTGGAAAATCCCAGGCTCAGATGCAGTCTCTAACGTTTGGCTAAAAGTATTAACATCTTTGCATAAAGATTTAGCCATGAGTAAGAACTACTTATATACACACCCCAAACAGACGCCAGCCTAGTTAACAACAGGAAAAATGATACTCCTCCTTAAGAGTCAACCTGCAAGATATCCTAAAAAATATAGACCAATAACTTCCCTTCCAACGTAGTTTAAACTGTACATAGGAATTGATGCCAACAGAATTTATAGTAATTTAGAAGAATAGAATAAAAGGGTAGCAAAAGAAAGTCATATGGAACAAAGGATCATTTGTTGTTAAAGTCATAATGGAGAATTGTAAAAAGGGGTAGAATCTAAGTATGGCATGGATGGACTACAAAAAAGCATTTGACAGCATCCCACATTCATGGATAAAAAAGTGCTCAAAAATGTATAAGATATACCTACATTGATTGATTACATTACAGTGACCATGAAACAGTGGCAAACCACTTTGCAGCTAAGCTACAATAGAGGACAAATTATTATCACAGGGATAAAAATTCAAAGGGGGATATTCCAGGATGGCGCTTTGTCGCTGCTGCTCTTTTATCTTGCTGTTGCCCATTAAGCTATCTACTTAATAGATGAAATCATGGCTTCAATTTGTCTCCCCGAAAACAACAAATTGCAAAGACTTCTCATCTTCTCTTTGTGGATGATTTAAAACGGTGTAGTTCATCAGATGAGAAACTGAAAACACAACTGCAAATACTCAAAACTTTCTCAGATGATATAAGAATGTCATTTGGTCTTGATAAATGTGCAAAAGTTACCCTTAAAGCAGGAAAACTGCAGCACCAAGAAAATATTAATCTCTGACAGGAATGTGATATATAAAAGAACCTGAGCAAGAGAGAGTGTATAAATATTTGGGAACTGATGAAGAATCAACTGTAAAACATGAACAAATGTGGATAAAACTTAGTATGAAATATTTTAAAAGACTAAAATTAATACTGAAAACAGCTGTGACATCTAGGAACAAAGTCCAAGATATAAACCAATTTGTTCTTCCTTTTCTAACTTACAGTTTTGGGGTGATTGGCCCCAAAAGTTACTGGATCAGCTGGACAGGAAAACAAGAAAAATGCTTCCTTCATGCTTATCAAATAATTTATACAAATCATTGTATACCAAGATTATATCTTCCTTGTTCTGACGGAGGTATGTGCCTCCTCGAAACTGATTACATGTATAGATCTGCAGTCGTAGGACAGCATATATATTTGCTGACAACCTCACAAGATTCAAACGTAGAGAACATTTTAAAACATGAGGAGAACAAGTCTAAGATGACTTCCCCGCTTAGTTTAGCAGAAGCATATCAGTGTCAATCAGGAATGGAAATCAAACCAGAAGTAGATAAAAATTTGCCAGCAACTGAATTTGCAAAAAAATGAAAGGATATAAGGTAAAGGATCAGATGAGAAGGCAAGAAATGTGGAAAATGCATAAATAGTTGCAGATACAGAAAACTCCTGGAAAAACATTATGTTAATCAGGATTTAATGTAGGAATGGTTAAAGAGAGGTGAATTAAAACTAAAAGATGAAAGGTTAATATTGGTGGCCCAGGATAGTGGACTACATACATACACATTAATTTACAAAATCCATTGAACATGTCAGAGAAACAAACAAATGCAGGTTTTGTAAAACAGAATTTAAACAGTCAAACATCTTGTTGCTGGGTGTTATATACTAATGGCAGAAAGCCTGTATACTGAAAGGCATAGTAATGTGGCAAGACAGTTGCACTGGGGATTGTGCAAACATTATAGTATTGAAGTAGCTGAGAAGTATTGGAAACATGAACTACAAAACATTGTAGAAAATTATGAAGTTTATATTACATGGGAATCACCCATTACCAACAGGAGAAAAAAATAGATGCGAGAAAACCAGATACGGTAATCCGGGAAAAGAAGACAAAAGTAGCATTGATCATAAATCTTCTGGAGCATTTCTCCCCGGGCCTCAGCTGAAAACAGGATCTGTGGAACCTAGACGAACTTTCCCAGTCAACAAATGTTAAATAAATAAAAAAAATAAAATAAAAAATAAAAATAGCTAGACCCAGGGATTACAGTTCCATATGTACAGAGAGAAACAAAGTCATAAAATAACAGGATTTGCATGCAGAAACAAGGGCAGCATGGAAGGAGGATACCCAGGCAGCTCCAATAGTAGTAGGAGCAATGGGTCTAATAAAAAAGAATTTACAATAGTATTTAGATATGTTACTGATACTCCATATGAATTGCAGAAAGAGTCAGTCCTGGCCACATTGTGGGTGCTGTGAAGAGCACTTTTGGCTGACATCAAAGATTGAAACAATACTAATTTCATGATCTTTAGTCATACTTTGACATAGGAATGGGTTCCATTACTGTCATGGCATTTGAAACACAAAATTCTTGGCGAAATTAAAAGGGAGAGATACCTGCACATGCTAAGAAGGTGAAAACTAAAATAAAGTTCCTCATTCATCTGGTCTGTCATTTAAAAATATTTACTCTATTAATTACATGCACTTTTCTTCTCAAATTCTGAATAGATAAATTGTATGAGAATTTAAAGGGATTACCTTATCTTCTGAAAAAGAGATGTAGAGAGGTTATAATGCTGTCAGATAAAGCAGCACAATATTTTCTAGCAAATCTTACATTTTTATTTTAACAGCTATTAGCTTTGTTGGGAAAGATGTGTCTTTGGTTGTCTGTCAGTGTAAAATAATTTTAGTTTACTAGCTAAATGTAGTTTAAAAATATGTGCACACAAATTTATTTACTTGTATGTTTATTGACCACGTAAGTACCCGTGGTCCAAGGACCACTTTCAAGTACAGCTGAAGCCAAGAGGGCACATTTATATCAGCAGTATTCTAAGTTGATACACACAACATCTCTGCGGCAGGGCTAGCCACCCGGCGGTATAAACCTTGGCTGTAGATGATTGTCACTGTTGAAGTGACACCCTGACCCCATGTGCAAAAATGGAAAAAAGTGGTTCCGACGGATGGATGGATAGATACAGGACATCTGAAATCATCATTTCTGTAAGATTCATATATAGAGCTGAATGTAAAAGATAAGGCTGAAGTATACCACACAGTTTAGTACCAGTACATTAAGAACCAGAATGTTAAACTGTTTAACTCTCAAGGCAAGGCTTCACAGCATAATTTCCTTTTTAAGTAGATTCCTTGTGGTTTTGTTGTCTGTATCTAGCAGCACTGTTGTCAGGTTAAAAAAACCTGATAAGTGTACTTACTAATGTCTGCATATGATAATGATCATGTTTATTAGTACCTGTCATGTTAAAGGTTTGAAAGAAAGAAAGACTAGTATGACTTAGTTTGTTCATATGCAAATGCCCCTTAATGGAGTAAGAGTACAACTATAGACTGATGGGTTATGTTCTGGCAAATCCTTTATTTATATTTTTCTGCTCTGTCTTTCCTGCTTTCAGTATCAGAGCTCTTCAAAGGGCAAAGAAAAGTTAATTTTGAAAGACCTTCTTCCTCCGCAGACAGGGTGCAAAATGTCTTCAGACCCAAAGACATCCACATCTTCCCCTTCTGCCAAAAGAAGAGGGATAAAGAAAGGGAGAGATCTGAAGAGAGAAAATAAAAGAGAAATCAAAATACAAGAGACCTGAGGATCTCCTGGAGACAACTAAAAAAACGGTGTCTCGACCCCACAGTTATTGCCGGTCCAGCACTAAAAGTATCCAAATGGTCATATCCAGATGTTGCTTGGATGCAGACTCCTTCTCCAAAGTCATCTTTTACTCCTCCACCGATAGGCCACAGGCTTCACTCTACTATATTACAGAAGGTACCTTTAAAGCCAGCATTGGTAGCTTCATCCTCCATATCTGGCCATTCTACTAGAAGTCTCATGGAATTTAAAGTCGAGCAAATGATGAGAAGATTTTTGAGGTATCAGATTCAGCTGGAAATCCTCCCAGTTCTATCTCTGAGGAAAGGTCTATGATGAGTTCCTTTCTCCCTGCCTGCACAGTCTTCTCAGTTTCCTACATCATGTCCATTCCTGGAGTTGTTGTACATTAGATCCAACATTCTGGTGGTACCGGTTTCTGAGCCCACAGCCCTGAAGACTTCAGCTGTGACATCTTCCTTCACTCACTCGACTCTGATGTCTTTGAATCTAGCAGAGTCTCAGAGTGTTGGTGTCGGGACAATGGTGGTAGAATCGATTCTGAAATTTTCAGAGCTGTCACTGTCTCTTGGGGCCTTGGCACTTGACAGCTCAGTTCAGAGGTCCTCCTTGGGGTCTTCAGCCATTGGATTCGAGAGGGCTTCCGACTTAACTAAATTGGCCTGTTCTTCTTTGGTTCCAGTGGCTGAGTCAGCTTTCGAGGCTGTGTAGGGGGCCTTGGCTGGACCAAAACGATTTGTACACTCCCAGATTTTGGATCCATTCCAGACTCCCTCTGATGACTGTACCCTCCTCCTCACATTCTGGTAGACAGGGACAGATGGATCCCTTAGACTTTGAGACTACTCAGCACTCGTGTACCACATCTTATTCTGACGTGTCCTGTTTGGAAGTCCCAAGACACATTTTCTGGAAGAAGACTTGTAAACAGAAACATATTAGCTCCTGTCCTGAGTCTGTCACTGAAGACACCGATTTAGATGAGGGAGACATCCTCAAACTGATGAAACAGCAGGAAAATGGTCAAATGATGCTCCTTCTTCTGATGAGTCGGTGTTTCTCAAAGCCTTTGGGTCTAACCCTTCAACGTCCTGGGTAGTGCCCCCTTTCAAGCCCTTAGTCAACCTTATCAAGAGCCCATCCCGCAAAAGCCAGAAAGAATTTTAGTAGCCTCTAAAGAAAGGAAATTCTGGGCCAAGGGTCCCCCTGTAGATGCCATAGTGGTAGCAGCAGCCACTGAAAAGGGACTGTCAAGGAGTGTTCCTTTGTCCATCCCCCTAACAAGGAGTCTAGGGCATTGGACAGATTGGAGAAATGTTCATACTCTTCAGCCACATTCCTTCTCCATGGGCAGAACAGTATGGCTCACATGACACATTTCCAGAGGAATTTGATTAAGGAACTTTCAAATTCTATGGTAGATAACATACCAGGGATATCCAAAAATATGTGGATTTCCAGTTGTCTAACTTATTGTCAAATTTTGCCATGAGACTGCTTCCTAACACAATAGATGGTGCAGCTCAAGCAACTGGTACTGCCATTACAATGCATCTTCATGCCTGGATGCGGCTCTGTGACTTTGCCGAAAGCTTTAAAACATCCTTCATTAATGCCCCATGCTCCATTGGGTCTATGTTTACCTATCAAATGACCTTTCCATGGAACGGCTAATCATCTAACACTTTCTATCTAAACCCTTTTTTTATCGAACAGTCACATCATCATAAAGAAAATCATCCCATATGTGTAGTTGGCCAAAATACACACAACAAAGGCACTACACATGTACTGGTATGCTAGGGATAAGGAAATCTGCCCTTTACCTACTGTAGTGCGATCTCTGAGTTAGTATATAGAATTAGCAGGAGGTGGGGGTCACCTCATGCTGGCGGCTCTGAGACTGCACTACAGTAAGGACATAATAATTAAACTCTCTCAACTAGGCATCAATCCATATGTTACCAGATGGGTAGCAAACTGGCTCACTGATAGAACCCACCTAATCAAAATGGGGAAGCCACCTCAAGCAGACCCGTAATGAGCGGCATACCCTAGGGATTGGTCTTGGGGCCTCTGTTATTCACAATATATTTCTCTGAGGTGCAGGCCAAAACCAGTGAGTTATGGCTGACCAAGTTTGCAGATGACAGCAAGCTGGGTGCAATCATCAATTCCCCAAGTGATGTGGATGTCCTCCAAGAGGGTCTCACCCAAACCAATGACTGGTGCCAGAAACATGCCCTCAAGCTGAATGCAGAAAAATGCATCATCATCCCCTTTGGGGAAAGTGACGTCCCCACATATTATCATGTTTATAACAACGTCCTAAGCATGCAATCAGTTGTGAGGGATTTGGGCACCCAGGTTGATAGCAACCTCACTTTTGACCACCATGTTTCATTGTACGGAAAGCTTTCTACATGGCCTACCTCATAAGTAAGGGTATCTCATCCAGGGACAAGGAGATCATAACATCCATGCATTCTTCCCTTATAAGGCCAATTATTGAGTACAGCACCCCCTTTGACATGTGCCTCACAAAGCACATGCAGCAGCTGGAGAGACCCCAGAGGTTCCTTACAAGGAGAATCCTGGGCCTCAAACATCTACCCTACACAGATGGACTAAAGGCCCTGTCCCTCTACTCAGTTTCATACAGATTTGTCAGAGGTGACTTCTGTCTGGCATACAACGCAAACAGACCCCACCTTGATGGGACTGCTGCATATCTGGAAGTCAAGCTCCACGCGAGTAACCCGCACATGCAACCTCAACCTGGTCTGTGACATTAGTAGGACTTGTTGGCGGGACAGATTTGTGTTCTAGAGACTTCCCCCATCTGTGGAATAGACTCCCTGTCCACGTCAAGCAGAGTACCTCATTATCCCTTTTTAAGCGCAACCTGGATAACTGGATGGGAAACAGAAAATATAGTCCTGGGATTCCACCTGTGTGCCCCTGCTGGACAGGGACTTTGGGTGCTGACTTGTCTAAACATGGGCTAAACTCTTGGCTAGGCTTATAAGGGCCTCAGGGCCAGTAGCCTAGTAACTTCCTATGATCCTATGAAAGGGCAAATTTCTAGATTGCAGTACAGTATTGAAAAGGCAGATTTCCTTATCCCTTGCATACCAGTGCATGTGTAGTGCCTTTGTTGTGTGTATTTTGGCCAACTACACATATGGGATGATTTTCTTTATGATGATGTGACTGTTCGATAAAAAAAGGGTTTAGATGGAAAGTGTTAGATGATTAGCCATAAGTACATACTATCTTCCATTGTGTGTATGTTGGCTAACTATGTATATTCAATGATTTTCTTTACGATGATGTGAATGTTCAATAAAAAGGAGTTTCAATGGACAGTGTTCGATGATTAGCTGTTTGCTGGAAAGTTTATTCGATGGGTAAACATAGACTCTGCTCCACCTTGTTTGGACCAAAAATCAAGGACACACTTACCATAGGTGATCTATACATGTAATCTGCCATTGGAATCAATTTTTTACCCCTCAGAGATCCTTTTCCAGGACTTAGAGAGATGGAAGAAAATATGAGTCTAAAAATCTCAAGGTTTTCACCAAGGAACTTCTGGAGATAGGCCTCCCAGAGGCAGCGGCAGAGTCAGTTCCACCTGTTGGAATCTGCAGCAACAGAGATTCAAAGGTTGGTGGTCATAAAAGTAATCCAGCTAGTACCCCAAGACCAGTTAGAATCTGGAGTTTACTCAAGGTTCTTATTAGTACCAAAAAAGATGGGACCAGGGACCAGTTCTGGATCTCAGTGATTTGAATCGCTTTGTAAAGCAGATAAAATTCTGGATGGTCACAATACAGTCCATTCCACCTGTATGCAGAAAGGACGATTTGATATGCTCTATAGCTCTCCAGAATGCCTAGTTCACATAAAGATCCTGCAGCAGTCCAGGAGATTTCTCCATTTCCATCTAGGAGCCAATCACTTTCATTTCAAATCACTACCATTTGGTCTCAAAACAGCCCCTCAGGTGATCACCAAGATAATGGGAGAGGTAATAGCCTATCTCAGGCTTCAAAAGATCCAAGTATTAGCATATTTGGATGATTGGCTTTTAACTGCTACCTCCAGGGATCTACTTCTAACACATTAGTCATTCCTGCTAAGACTGTTGACCTACCTGGGTATCTGTATAAACACCAATAAGAAAAAAATTGCAGCCTACTCAATCCATAGAATTCATAGGCTCCCAGATAGACACTGTATATCAGCGAGCAAAACTATCCTCAGCAAGGGTCAGATCAGTCTCATCAGCTGCTCTTCAGGTAATAAATCATCCAAATTCCCAGGCTCAACTAATAATAAGACTCCTAGATCTAATGGCTTCCTCAGTTGTGGTAGTTCCTTAGCCAGATATCACATGATAATTCTACAGTGGACATTAGCTGTACAGTGATCTCAAAAAATTCATCCCCTTCACTACAAAATATGTCTCATGCAGGTCTGCAAAAAACACATTCAGTGGAGGATTTTATCTGACTCAGTCACGCTGGGCAGGCTTTTTCATCCTGCAGTACCCAAAGCCACAATGACCACTGATGCATCCCTACTTGAGTAGGGGGAACATTTTGAAGTGAGAACTGCCAAAGGAACATGGTCCCCATTAGAGGCTAACACATCAATGTTTTGGAGTTAAGAACAGTACTCCTTACATTGCAGGCACTTCAGGATCATCTTCCCAAGGATGTGATTTTCATTCATTTGACTCGAAGCCATGAGAATCTGGAAAAAGGCAATGTCTTCAAACCACTTTCTAGTAGCAATGCATATATCTGGGATGTCCAACATTCTGACAGACAAGCAGAGCAGAACGATACTACTGCCTCATAAGTGGTCTCTCAACACAACAAAGTAATGACAACAGAGATCTTCAGCCACTGGGGCAAACCTTGCTGTGACCTTATCACTTCTTATCTAAACAATATATGCAGAAGCTACTTTGCCCTCATTCCTCCACAGGGTCAGTCACCAAAAAAATGCACTAGTCCATCCTTTGTCCCCAAGTCTCCTTTATACCTTTCCTCCCATTTCTCTTATCGCCACGTTAAGTCAGAAAGCAATGATGTGCAAGACATAAGTAATCCTCATTGCCCCTTTCTGGCCTCCACAGTTATGGTTCCCCTTTCTTCAGCCTCTCCTAGTTCAGCCCCCATGGGTGCTGGATCCATTCCTGGATCTCCCGCACACCCCTCTGGGATGCATGTCCCAGACTTACAGACCCCTAGAACTAACCTCATGGTTTCTCCAATTTTGACAGTTGTCAGAGATGCCAGGCTTTCTTTCCCAGTAATACGAATCAGTTCTGATGTTCTTCCTGTTCCACTGTTGCAGTCATTACATTTGGGTAATCCTGCTGGCAGGTTGCCCTCAGTCGTCCTGAATTCCAAAGTCTTGGGTACTCCGTCAGCTGCTGTCGCCCCTTCCCTGACGTCAGGTCGTCAGGGGTATAAAAGATGCGGCTGACGCCATTTTCTTTAGGCCTTCTTGCCGCGCAGTGCCAGAAGCAGTTCGCAAGTGCCGGTCGGCCGACTCCTGAGATATTCGTGTTCGAGTTTCAGATCCGAAGTCTTCAATAAAGCTAAGTACCCCGTTGGGGAAACTTTTTTGTTGCTCCAGACTGATGTCATAAAAAGTAAATAATTGTATTTCTTGTGGAAAGCAAATACCTCATAAGGATTTTCATTCTTACTGTATTCCTTGCCTAGGGCCTGATCACAATGTTTATAGTTGTCGGTTTTGTGCTAGATTTAACCAACGCATTATTAAGCGTCGGTATGATTTTACTTTAAACTATTTTGGACGCCGGTTTAATTATCCAGAAATGTCGTCAGATAGCCATCTGACTACTGGAGTTCACAAAAAGCGCAAAGAAAAGGATAGAGATAGACAACCGAGGCCCAAAACCGACGACAAAGCTTCTCCTAAGCCAGTCGCCGGTTTGCCGGTTCTCAGTGAGGTGCTTTCGCAGCCCCTGACGCCCGCTACTTTAGAGCTGCAGGCCACTACCGACTCCCACGTGGAGTCGGCCATGCCGCTGGAAACTCAAGGTATTGGGGCCTTGGATACTATTCCTTCAGATGGGTCCAGAGCCGCTGAGCAGGCATCGGCTTCTGAGGGTGTATTCAGACCTAAACATCTTTACATTAAACCGACTTCATCTTCAAAGGCAAAGACTAAAGCACCTCCTAAAGCAAAGAAACAAACTCAAGAGCCATGTGGTCAGGCCTCTATGCCCAAAAAACAGATGCTCAAAATGGCCGAGGACTTGATTGCCTTGATCAGGGGTTTCCATCCCCCTCCTGATAAGAGGCCTAGGCAAGAGACTGACTATGAATCTTCAGATCAGGTTTCCATTTCTTCTGATTCCTCTTCTGATCAAGAATATTCTCTTCCCCCCATGAGGATTCTGATGCTGAAGAATCTATACCTTCCGCTTCTCCTCCAGAGGACTATTCTTTTGGGGAAACCTTGCATACCATGAGGGAGCATTTCCACTGGGAGAGCCAAGATTTTTCTGAATCTAAAAAGAGGCTCAGAGATATCCTTTTACTGCCTCAACACAGGCCTCTAGCCATTCCACCTGTGTTAGACATTGTAAATGATGTGTTTTCGGAGTCTAGTCTTACCCCTGACTCCTTACCTCCAGCTCCTGTTAAGCCTGACAGATATTACAGGCTTCTTGACTCTCATAAATTCCTTTTTAAAAACCCTGCTGCAGACCCGGAAACTATTTCTCAGGGTCCCAAAGGAGTTAAGGCTTCCACTGCAAAAAAAACTACCCCCTCTGACAGAGATTCTAGGGCACTGGATAGATGGTGAGAAAAGGTTTACACATCTGCTACCTTGGCTGTAAGGGCCTTAAACTGTCAGTTTCATATGCTCAAATATTAGCAACATGTCATGGCAATGCTTAAACAGAAAATGTTAAACTCTGAATGTGCAGAAAACAAGGAAATGCAGGATTTATTGCATGCAGCTGAACAAGTTGGAAAGCATACTTTGCAATGTGGTTTTGATTCTTTGTAGGCCTCCTGCAGGGCCGCAGTTACGGGCTCTGTACTTAGGAGGCATGCTTGGTTAAAGGAGCAAAGTCTGCCTGATCATGTCAAAGTTAAATTATTAGATGCACCTTTA
This sequence comes from Protopterus annectens, assembly GCF_019279795.1. NCBI lineage: Eukaryota > Metazoa > Chordata > Ceratodontiformes > Protopteridae > Protopterus > Protopterus annectens. The sequence continues at coordinate 1,370,286,379 of NC_056741.1, forward strand.
CAGCATGATACTTTGTTTGGTGTTAAGGCAGAAGAGGTGTTAAATAAAATGGAGGACAAAGCTAAATCTATGCAAACCGTCAAAGATTTTTTACAAGTACAGCCACCTAGGTTTAGTAGACACTGGCCAACAGAGAATTGGTCCTTTCCTGTGTCAGACAGACCTCAAAGGGGCAGATCCAGATGCCCTAGAGGCAGATCCCAGGCGCAAGGTTCATACAGGTCAAATCAATGGGGTGCTTCTACCTCCAAAGTTGGAAAAGGCAAATCACAACCATACAGGAAACAGTCCCAATGACTTCCCCCTGCCTGCACCAAGCACTTATCTCCTAGCAGCACCCTTAGGGGGAAAATTAGTACTTTTTTTCTCAAAATTGGCACATTATATCCCAGGACAAGTGGGTCTTAAATATCGTGTCACAAGGCTACAAGTTCCATTTCCATACTCTGCCAAAGTCAAACGGCTGGCCAGATCTGCCAAAAAATCAATGGGCAGAAGCACAAAAACAAGTCTCATCCCTCATGGACATGGGGGCCATTCAAAAGTACCAGAGCAAGAGCAGGGACAAGGGTTTTACTCAAGACTGTTCTTGGTACCCAGAAAGGACAAGGCCTGGAGGCCAATACTGGACCTATCTATTCTGAACACATTCCTAGATATACCAAAATTCAAGATGTTGACTTTGCAGCAGCTTCTGCCCATGCTGGGCAAGAACGCTTGGCTTGTGACTTTAGACCTAAAAGAGGCATACCTGCATGTCCCAATCAGAAAAATATGCAGAAGATACCTCCGATTCAAGGATGGCTCAGTGCATTACCAATTCTCTGCAATGCCCTTTGGCTTATCTACTCCGCCCAGGGTCTTTACAAAATGCCTGGCACCAGTAATCGCATTCTGCAGACAAAAAGGAATACAAATATATCCTTACTTGGACGACTGTCTAATTCAAGCAGAGAACAAGGACATTCTTCTACAGCATCTGGCATTTGTGAAAAGACTTCTAACATGCCTAGGGTACACAGTCATCGAAAAGAAATCAAAACTAGTACCCTCTCAAGAGATAATATTCCTGGGTGCAAGCTTAAATACAACTGCCCAGATGGCTTATCTCATGCCACACAAAGGCAACTGACTACCTATTTCAAAATGTTGGCAACAAAGGCCCAGTTATCTGCAAGAAGCATTCTGCAGGCTTTGGGCTTCATGGCATCCTGCATCCTAATAATTCCATATGCAAGACTGCATATGAGGAAACTTCAGTGGTACCTAAAAAGTGTTTGGACTCTACATTGCCACAGCCTGGAAACTATGATTACTCTCATTCCCGGCCTGCAACAGGAGTTTCGATGGTGGGCAAAGGCTTGTCACCAAAACAAGGGACAGCCATTCACATTACCCCCAGCCAGACAGACACTAACAACGGATGCTTCAGATTATGCCTGGGGGGCCCACATGACAGGAAAATGCATTCAGGGCACATGGACCCCAAACCAAATGCATCTACATATCAATCAAAAAGAGATGCTAGCTGTTCAAAATGCCCTGACAGCCTTCAAGGGCTTACTATATCCAGGACAACTACTGATAAAGACAGACAACACCACGGTCATGTGGTATATAAACAAGCAGGGGGGCACACATTCTTACCCCCTTTGCAGACTAACCATGACTTTGTGGGACACAGCATTGACTTACTAAGTACATCTGCAGGCACAATTCCTGAAAGGAAGGAAAAATACTCTGACAGACGAACTAAGCAGAAACCTCATGGATCCCCACGAGTGGCAGCTGGATCCACAAGTCTTCAGCATAATAACAAGGAAATGGGGATGCCCGGACATAGATCTATTTGCCTCGCCTCACAACTACCAACTAAAAATATTCTGCACAAGAATTTATCACAGACAAGCATGGAAATTGGACACCCTATCTTTCAGCTGGAAAAAACCTATCAGTATATGCCTTTCCCCCTCTGCCTCTCCTCCCCAAGGTACTCCTAAAGGTCAGACAGGAGAAGCCAAAGATGATACTGATTGCCCCAGATTGGCCCCGCCAGTACTGGTATCCAGTACTAAGGAACTTGTCTCAATGCCCAGCATGGACCTTACCTCAAATACCTCACCTACTGTCCCAGCAAAACAATCAGATCCTGTACAGCCAGCTCAGGACTTTAAACCTGTCAGCATGGCGGATAATGTAGTCATACAAAACACACCTCTCAGTAAAGCTGTGATGGATGTCATTTTGGAAGCCAGAAGGCCTAGTACTAGAAAATCTTATGCTGAAAAATGGAAGAGATTCTGTGCTTGGAACCAGGCACAAGCAACTGATACAGCTGTGCCAAATATCCCTCAGATTTTGCAATACTTAACTGAGATGCTGAACAAAGGCCTATCTTTTTCATCTATTAAAATTCATGCCTCTGCCATTTCGGCTCATTACAATGCAAAGCCACCAATCTTTTCTCATCCCTTATTAAAGCAGTACCTCAGAGGGGCCAAAATTTTAAGGCCTCCAAGTCGATCACCAATGCCTGCATGGGCCCTCAACTATGTCTTGAAAAACTCACCCTGCCTCCTTTTGAGTCAGCTGCTACTGCTGATATAAAGTTTTTATCTTGGAAAACGGCTCTGCTCTTAGCAATAACTTCTGCAAGACGAGTTTCAGAGCTACAGGCACTCATGGCTGTAGAACCTTTTATCATTTTTTATCCAGACAGGGTCTCTCTGAGGACAAACCCAATATTTATGCCTAAGGTGGTGTCTAGTGTGGCTCTTAACCAAATTATTCATCTGCCAACTTTTTATCCAAATCCACAGAACAAGGGGAAGAGAATTCTGCATTCTTTGGATGTACACAAACAGCTTAGATTCTACTTGGGACAGAACCAAGGTTTTCAGAAAGACAGAGCAATTACTAGTGGCATATGCTGCATGATCACAAGGAAAGGCTATCTCAAAGCAGGCTATTTCAAAGTGGATAGGCCACTGCATTCGTTTCTGCTACTTACACCATGGCATGCCAGTGCCTAAGGGCATTAGGCCACATTCAACCAGAGCTGCAGCCACTTCAGCAGCCTTTCTCAGGGGAGTACCAACCAAGGACATTTTAGAGGCTGCTACTTGGAGTTCAGTGCACACCTTTACAAAGCACTATCATCTGCCACTCTACTCTAAATCCAGGGCAGGCTTTGCCACTGCAGTTCTGCAGGGCCTCTTAGCAGCTCCTAATGCTGTTTAGCTCCAGCCTTCCATCCATAGCTTTGGGACTCTACCCAAATGTAATGACTGCAACAGTGAAACACGAAGAACATAGTACAGTTGTGTACACTTACCATAAATGTAGATGTTCGAGTGTATTCACTGTTGCAGTCCAGGTTACCCACCCGCCATCCCCTTTTTCTTCTGATGGAACTTATCTTTCCTTCTCTGATTTCTACAACCTATGTGGTGTATTTGCTTGTAGATGAAGGTAAAGTTTATATTGGTGCATGTATTTATATATATATAAATTTTGGCTACCCTTTTAGGGGGCACCTGACATCTGGGGCAAGAAAAACTAAAGAAAATGGTGTCTGCCACATCTTTTATACCCCTGATGACCTGATGTCAGGGAAGGGACGACAGCAGCCGACGCAGGACCCAAGACTTTGGAATTCAGGCCGACTGAGGGCAACCTGCCAGCAGGATTACCCAAATGTAATGACTGCAACAGTGAATACACTTGAACATCTACATTTATGATAAGTGTACACAACTGTACTTTTCTGCTTTTCCATCCCAGCTTCTGTTGCACTAGATCCATTCTCAGCACCACTTCCAAAAATTTTAGAATTCCTTTCAGAACTTTTCATAGCTGGATCAAGTTATTCAACAATTAAAGTACAATTGACAGCCATTTCAAACTTCCACATAGGGTTCAACAACATGTCCATTGCTTCTCTCAGAATCTACAATGCTTTTCTAAGAGGTACTTTTTATTAAGACCCTCAGTTTGTGATCCAGTCCCTCCCTGGGATATCATCATTTTGTTACAGTCTTAAACTCAGAAACCCTTTGAACCTGCAGTATCCACAGATATGAAGTTTCTTTCACTGAAGTCTGTATTTTTAGTTGCCATTACGTCTGCCAAACGAGTATCAGAACTTAACTTTCATGCAAGCCCCCACTTCTGGTCTTTCATAAAGGTAGAGTTTCATTGAGATCAAACCCTTCCTTTCTTCCAAAAGTGGCTTCTGAATCAAATTTAAATTAACAAATTGATTTGCCAGGTTTCTTTCCCAATTTTCCAATAAAGGAGAACATACACTACATAGATTATATATGCACAGACAACTCAGATTTTACCTACACCGTACCATGACTTTCAGAAAATCAGATCAGTTATTCATATCCTTCTATAAGAAAACGTGGGGTTAATCAGTTTCCAAAGTTACCTTTTCGGTTAGCAAATTGCATTTCATTTGTCTATCATTCTCTAGGCCTACCTTTACAATCAAAGCCTCCTTTTAGTGATGCATGTGCAACAGCAACTTGGTCCTCAACTCATACCTTCGTATCTCATTATAAGTTAGATATACAGTCCAGGATGCACTTATCTTTCGGCTCTGCCGTACTCAGGAATATGCTTCCTTGAGTCCACTTAGGTACTCACCAGGTAGCTTGGGAATCTATCCCATATATGTATGTGTGTGTGTGTGTGTGTGTGTGTGTGTGTGTGTGTGTGTATATATATATATATATATATATATATATATATGTATATAAAATTATTCCTTATGATCAGTTAGCAAACTCAATTTGAGGTAATTCAGACAGGACTGGAGAATTGTGGATAGGGGAGGAGCCAGAGCTCTCAGATCCAAAACTTTGGAATAAGGCAGTGAGGTTTTATCCGTCCAGATCTGGCACCCCACACGTTGAACCAGATGAAAATAAGACAACATGGATATATTGTGTTTAGTGCATAACTTGTTGTCTTAAGAACACTGGTATCTATATTGCATTTTTCTAGAATGCATCCAGGTTGCTTGAAGCAGAATATAGTTAAAAGTCAGTGCGTTAGATTAAAACAGTTAACCTCTGGTAGATGATGTAGGTGAGATTTTATTGGACCTACTTAATACATTTATTAATAGAAGTTACCCAGAGTCAACGGACAAGAGTGAGAGTCTGTTAGCAGCAGTACTGATAATAAAATGCATTCCAACAACAGCATTGTAAAGGAAAATGACACCATTTTGTAGCTGAATATGGCAGTGCTGTTAACTTAGGGTCTATATCATATGAGCGAATTGCACAAATTGCGAACGCTCATAATATGGAACGTACTGGACCTCGAACTTCCTATTGTGGGGGGGCTGTGCCTCCCCCCCGCTAAATATATATTCCAACTCTGAGATCGCACTACAGTGAAGAAAGAGCAAATATCCCATTCTTCACTGTACCGCGATCTCAGAAAAAAGCACTTTGTGGTCCGGTACATTCGATATTATGAGCATTTGCAATTTGTGCGATTCACTCATATGATATAGACCCGTTAACTTATTATCTGGATAGTCGGTCCATTAGATGGATAATGCACAATAACTGGAGTATCATTTCAGCAAGTCAAGAAGTTGTTAAATAGTGGGATCTAGTCTATTGTTTATCAACAAGAGAAGCAGAAATTAGAAATAGTGGATTGAACACAGTAGTGGGGATAGCAACAAGTATAGTGGGAATGAAGCACATTTAAATGTTATTCCTACAAGATGAGTATGTATATACCAAATAGCCCAAATTTGTATTGTGTCTCAACAACATCAGTGTAAAAAGTGCCAGTTAGAAAAAGAGAACAGTTTACATGCTGCGAAGTTTGAAAAGGAGGAATCCTAGTATCAGATCTGGGCTTTGCTGGACTGGAACCATTTAGCTTTTGTTAACACTAGGGAATTGTGCTAATGACAGAGTGCAAAAGGGTGAATCTGAAGGTGCAGTGGAATGTATCTGCAAGAAAAATATTCTTAAGGTGGATGCAAGGAGAGCAAACCCATATTCAAGCTGGCTAACAGAATTTCTTTACCTGCAGCTGTTCTTACCCTCTAGTGACCAGAACTGAGTGGGGTTTTTTTTCAGGACCCGAAGAGCAGTTGGCTTTTTTGCTTTTGTTTCTTGCAGGTGAAATTGAAAGTTAACCTGGGATCTCACTGTATTCCTGGATACCTGAATGTACGTGTTTCGGTAATTTCTTTTTTGTTTTGCTGTTATGTAAGGTATGCCGGTCTTGTGGGGTGAACGCTTGTTTTTGTTTGGTTCCAGATAGCAGGGATTTTTTTGTTTTGTTCTGTTGTCATGTTTGTGATCAAGTGTGAATTCTGTTTTGTGTAGCCATGATGAAAGTTGGAGAAGGTTGTGTTCTTTGTATCTGTATTTTACCAAATCATCTGCATAGAGAATGATTGGTGTTTTTTTTTTTTTTTTGGTTGGGGGGAGATTAGCATGAAGTTGATTATTTATAAAGACTGGTAATGGGAGAGCAAAATAACAGATCATTGAACAACACACTTTATCAATCAGTCCTTTTGATGAGACATAACCAGGGTCTCATCTGCCTGAGTTGGTGGCATTCTAGATGGATGTAAAATATCCCATGAAATTTATTGAGAGAGTAAGGCAATGTCTTCAATGGCCTGGCCATATTACCCCTAGACAGTATGAATACCACTGTGGGTCTCACATTAAGAAGCCACAACCCTAGTGAGACTAAGCCCTTCAACAAAGATTAGTTGAAAAAAAAGTGGCATAGTTGGAGACTGAGGGCTTGATCTTTAACTAGGAATGATATGTTGGCCAGAAAATGTGTGAACCACTTGTTTGTTTTGTGTCTGATGCCATCTAGTGAGAGTTTATTAAAGGTCAGTGTATGCTTAGCTTAATGAAATGCCTTGGAGAAATTGATGAATATTTCTCCAGTGAGATAACAGTTGCCTGTATTTATCAGAATATCAGTAGCTGACATTTTTCTTCTTCATGCCCATAAACCATGCTTTTGCCTAAACAGGAGGGGGTAATTTTGCATATAAGACGATTTGTGAATACACTAGTTCAGATTTGAAAGTAGGCCTGCCATTGGATGAAAATGTGGGCTTGGTAGTTTAGGTAGAGGCTGTATTATTGCAATTTTCAGAATGTGGATGTGGTATTTAGCATTAGAATTAGATAAAGAGTTGTTTTATGGTAGTGAGGATGTGCTCTTTATACTGGGATAGGAACCAGGCATTTAAGGGATCTGCATCAGTGGGTGCATTTGCAATTTATTTGCCTAGAAGGTCTTCTATATTTTTTCTTAATATATCAGTCATAGAGGGTTGAAATCTAGCAGGTTGGGGGGGGGGATGGATTGAAGTCAGTTGAACCATTACTGATGGTGTGGGATGGTTGAGAGGTGAGAGAATCATTGTAGAAAATCATAGCAAGTGAGGAGACCACTGCTTTTTAAGATGATTTAAGAGTGGAGTTTTCGTTTTGACCAGTAATGAGGTTGATTTACCTCCAAAACTGTTTTGGATTTATAGTCTGTGCGTGTCCTAGAAGTTGGTCTTTATGATGTCTGATGATTGTTTTTTTTGCCTAAGTTCTATAAGATAATCATTCTTAGTCTTTGGGGAACTGAGATTTTCTTTCTATTGGTACATGCTTGGTCCCTGACTTTCATTAGGGATTGTAGCTTGGAGGTAACTTGGTAACCAGGTTAGAGGTTTTCTTTGTCTTAATATTATAAAGAAATAATTATTTTGTAGGTTTAGGAGAATGCTGTTCACCATGTTGTCAGCATTGTCAGGGTCCTATATGAGTCCAGTTAAGAGAGCTGAGATGGAATTTTAATTTGGTAGTGTTGTCTTGTGATGTAGAGTAAGAGATGGTATTTACTGGGTATTATTTAATGAATGCAAGAGTGACTGAATGAGATGAGACCGAGAAGAACATTTAAAGTTGTTATTCATTCAAGCATATTTGTAATCATATCTAGCAGACAGTTTTCACATAATTTAGGTTTGGATTGTGCTGGCCGAACAATGGTTGAAATAATCCTGGACTAGCTAAACATTAATGTATGTTATTTGATGGCCTAGAAGGTTCAAATTAAAGTCCCCAAAGAGTATAATATTCAAAGAGGGAGTTATACCATTCATTAAATATTAAAGTAGGGTTTGAAATTTGTTTTTATCAGATGAGTCAAATAAGAATCTGCTGTGGAGAGCTTTTGGTGTTTAAGTTATAATGAGTATCAGATAGTTTGTATCACTGTCTGACATGTTGTGAATCAACACTTGTAATTCAACTTGTAGGATTGATTTGAAGAGGAACATTGTTGTCCTTTATTAGATCACTGTTGCAGTAGCCAAAGCGTCATGGGATATATCCTGCAAGGATTAGATGACTGGCCAGCTTCCAAAGCTTTAGGGCACCTCTCACGTGCCCTAACTGCTGTAGAGCTCAAAGAAGGCAGTACAAAAGCAATAGTTAGAGCACCAAACCTTCAGAACTTTCTTGCTGTTGAAGTCCATTCTTCCTTGGGGGCTTTGAGTGATCAGTGTTTGTTTACCACTTCTTCAAGGCTATACAGAGTACCACATTGGGGACAACTTTCCATTTATTTTTAAGAAGAACAGTTTAACTTTCCTGTTACAATTTATTGCTGGGGGCTAGAGATAGTATTTTTGTTGGTTGTCGCTAAAATATTTTACCTCTAAAATGTTATTTCTAGTCAGGAGGTAAGATTGTCTTACCAAAGCTTTGCTACCCAATTGTCAGACACTTTTTTTCAGTAAACTTGGGTCAAGGTTCATGCTGCTTGGTGGTTCTCTCAATGATCCGCAAAAACAAAAGTTGTATGGGAAGTTTCGGGGTTGATGCCTCAATTGGTGATGAGTAACTCTGCTGTGGCCATATAAGGTTCTTCAAACCATTCATCAGTTTTTCTCGGTTCCTCTGATGTTGCTCCTTGGGAAGCCACCAAGGACTAAGAGGCAAACATGTCATTTGCAGCTGGTCAGCTGCCTTCTTTACAGGAGGTAGAATCATTCTTGTTATAGAAGAGAACCACGCCTGTCAACATCAGAGGAGGGAGTGGATGTTGATGTTCTTCTTATTCAGTGTTGCAGTATTGATTTTTGGGTTTTCCTGCTATACAGAAGCCCACGACTGACCTAATTTCCAGAGTCTTTGCATCAACCCTAGTCTTTGGACGTCTGACATCTGGACATCAGGGATTAAGAAAGGCATCTGTCTGCTCCATCTTCAGATCTTTCCAGCCATGCTGTCCAATTTGTTTCAAATTTGTTCAGTGCGCTGTCAGTTCTTTGGTTGACTCGTGTTTCCAAAGATCCTCTTCTCCTTCCAGTCAGATAAGTAGCCCATTGAAGAAAATTCTCTGCTAATGTTGTTGTCTTTCAGCTTTTCCTGGTTAGGGGTCGCCACAGTGGAACTCCGGTCTGCTAATGATTGGCAGTAGATTTTCATGAACGCCGAGGTGCCAGCTCGATGTCCAACCTTCAACGAAGGCACGCCCTTTTACGCATGTCTTTCGAACACCCACCCAACTGCGGGGAGGACATGCAGACTCCACATAGAAGGCACTCCCTGCACTCCAGCCGAGAACTGAACGGGAGAACCTCTTGCTGTGAGGCAACAATGCTACCGCTGCACCAATATTCAAAAGAGGAAACAATTGCTTGAAGTGTGGGAAGCAAATCCCACATAAAGATTTTTCCTCATTTTGTCTGTTCTCCTTGGTTCTCTGTACAATGTCACTGACTGTCCTGACTGTGCAAAATTCCATGCAAAAATTCTCGTATATAGGACCAAGGTACTTACCTCCCATATGCAGTCATTGTCTTCAGCTTCCTCTGTGGCATCACAGTCCACTGCTACCGTAGGGCCTCTGAAGACTCGAGCATCAGCTGGCATCATCCCAAAAAAATTAAAATCGGAAAGACAAAAAGGGTAAGGGCCCTGACATTTCTGAAAAAAAGCTGCAACTACTGTTCTTCAGTCAACCAATGACTTACATGAGGAGCCTTTGCAGCTCCCATGTCCAGCGACTTTTGGCCTGAACCCCCTGGTGCATCCCCTTGGGATTCTGCCATGTGCTCCAACCTACCTTCAAATGCCATCAAGGTTCACATGTTGGTTGGGTCTGAGGTCGTTGTGCAGGCTTCAGCTTTCAATGTCCACACCATGTCTATCGAAGGAAACTCCTTGTCTTCCTCGACTCCCAAAGTCAACTGAAGTTATGGTCAGACAATCACATCCTTCAGTCACCCCCTGTAAAATGGACAACTAGATCAAAGCGAATCACTTAATCTGCTTCGCCACCACCTCTACACAGACTGACACTAAAGACCTTCTTAAAATAGCACAGGATTTTATGGTTTTCATGAAATCTTGAGAGCTATTTCATTCATTCACTTCTGAGGCCTCTGCATCAAAAAGGGAAGTAGTTTTTCAGGAAGAGGAAGATTCCTCTAGTTCTGAGGATGGGGATAAATTGTCTTTCTCTGGACAGTTACCACCTCAAAAATACCCAGACTCACACTCAGATGACACACACTCATCTGCTTCCCTCCCTGAGGACTTCTCCTTCAGAGATAACTTGCATAGAATGAAGGAGGCTTTCAGTTGGGAAAGTAAGCAGTTGTCCCAGGCACAGACTCACTATAGGAACTCCAAAGTCTAGATTCTCCCAGACTACTGGCTATTTCTCCAGTGCACAGTGTATTAGGTAATATCTTCAAAGATATCTTTACACCCTGTTGCGAGGAAACCATAAAGGTTTAAAAGAGTGCTGGAAACTCATAAGCACCTCTACAAAAATCTGAAGGCTGATCCTTCTGTTGTTTTCAGTGAATCTACTAAACATGCACCTAAAGGGCTAGTAGGACATTCCCTAGCTAATGACAGGGAAAGCAGATTACTAGACGGAGTTGGAAAGAAAGCCTATGCCTCTGCCACCCTGGCAATGAAAACTTTGAGTTGTTGATACTGTATGCTTAAGTACCTTGCATCTTTTCAAGACAAAATGCTAGCTAAGGTAGGCAGTATTGCAAATAGAACTTTATCCAGGGAAATTCAGGAGATAGCCAGAGAAGCTTTATAAGTCTCAAGAAACTTATTAAAATGTGACTGTGATGCCTTAGATGCTTCCTGCAGAGCAGCTGCCACAGGCTCTGTCATCTACAGACATGCATGGCATAGGACCCAGCCACTGTCAGATCAAGTAAAGGCTGAGCTACTAGATGTCCTGTTGGATAAGGAATTACTTTTTGGTCCACCAGCTGGACAAGTTTTTGAGAAAATGAACAAAAAAGGTATCAAATTAAAACAGTGAAATAATTTTACCTATCTCCAACTCTAAAGTACAGTAGGTACTACCCTTCAAAACCCTGGCCTTTCCCACCTAGACAAGACAAGGGGAGGCCTCCATGTGGTAAAAAAAATCAAGACAGTCTAGGAGATGGCAACCAGACCAATCTCAAAGGGCAGGTAGCTCCAAGAAGCCCACCCAGCACTGAGAATAACTATTAATACATTCTACCCTTTCCTCCCTTCTTTCTGTTTCTCCCATACCTCTGGCAGGAATATTCAGTTCAGAGAAATTCTACCCTTTTTGTGCATTCCAAAACCATAAAAAGAGCAGGAAAGTCTCTTACCTCGTATCTTCAGGGAGCTACTTTACCAAGAATCTATTCAGCCAGTCCCTCCAGAACAAGAATGGAAAGGCTTTAACTCAAGGATTTCTCTAGTCCCAAGAAAAGAGGCACTTGGAGATGCATCTTGGACCATCCAGAGCTAGACAAGTTCCACAACATCTCAAAAATTGCCTAGACATGGTAAGGCCTTGCTGTCTCTAATTATGGCGGCTACCAAAAAAGCAATTACTAGAAAATGGAAATCAAAATCTAAACCAACTATATTAGAATTAGTGAATTTTGTAACAGAGATAAAAAAGGAACAAATTGCACAAGGAAAAATGGGAATTGTGGGAAGAATACATACTGGGGAGGAATGAGGTTTGAAAGAAGGCAGAACTTAAACGAGCTATGTAATGTTTGTCTGAATATGATTGGGTAGATTATAAGTGATGTATAATGTTTGCAACTGGGAGTGTGTCAGTATGGTTTTAGATTATAAGTGATGTATAATGTTTGCAACTGGGAGTGTGTCAGTATGGTTTGTGATGTAAAATGCTGTGGGATGATTTTTTTTATGTCGTAGGTGATGGATTCATAAAGATGTTTCTTGTTGAAAAAAAAAAAGGAACAGGAATTGAATCATTTAATGTTGCTTAAGTTATATGATGTATAGAAAAATATGTGAAGCATAATGTTTATTTTAACTTCTTAATACAGTTTGATTACTTTTATATAAATGTAAATGTGCCTATGTCACCACAAATCATAATTCAATAAAGGTGTTTTAAAAAAAATCAGATTGCATGTGTTTCAAAATGTACTGCCCATGATATTCTAAGATGCTCCATGGTCACCATAGACCTAAAGGATGCTTACATCCATGTCCCCATAGCAGATAGTCACAGAAAGTACTAGTGGTTTTTAACAACAGCCTCCCACTTCCCTTTCTGTGCTTTACCATTTTAGCTATCTACGGTACCCAAAGTTTTCACAAAATGCCTAGCTCTTCTCATACCTACTTAGGACCCCTTACAGATCACTGCAAGCTGTTTTCAGAAGGTAGGTCTCATCCTAAATCTTCAGAAATCTCAAGCTGTCCCTCAAACAAGAATTCTCTTCCTGAGAGCCATAATAGACTCGGTTCAACAGAAAGCTTCCCTTTCCCAAGACAATATGGTGTTAGTGACAAGTTACCTGACTGGTCTACTTACAAAGTAGCTTATCACTGCAAGAGACATCTTGAGGATACTGGGGTACATGGTATCATTCATCCTCATGATTCCATTTGCAAATGTCTGGGAACAGCACCCCCAACCCCTGGAAACTGTGCTGCCCCTCCTTCCCTGCCTGAAAAGATAATTCTATACAAAAGAATCCAGAACCAAACTTCACTTAGTCAGAAACAGACAAGGCTTTGAGAGCCCACGTAGGTCCCCTGAAGTTACAGGACATTTAGTCCCTACAGCAAAGATAGTTGCATACAAACCAAAAGGAGTTACTACTGGTGTACCTTTCTGTAAAAGCCTTTCAACAAAACTGAAGTTCAGGAATAGTCCATATCTGGACAGATATCACCACAGTTATGTGATACATAAACAAACAAGGGGGAAGTTTGTCATACCCCATGTGCAGCCTTGCCGGGATAATTTAGATGCTGTCTCAAGAGAAAGAGTTAACCTCATAGCTGCTTATATTCCAGGCCAGAGTTGTATCCTAGCAGGTTCTCAAAGCAGGGACCTTCTAGCCCCTTGCGAATGTGTGTTGAAAAGAGATGTCTTCTCGGATGATCCCCTCTATAGACCTGATGTTTATCATGTTTCACTGTTGCAGTCATTACACTTGGGTTATCCTGCTGGCAGGCTACCCGCAGTCGGCCTGAATTCCAAAGTCCTGGTCCGGCGTCGGTTGCTGTCGCCTCTTCCCTGACGTCAGTGCGCCAGGGGTATAAAAGATGCAGCCGACGCCATTTTATTCAGTTTTTCTTGCCGCGCGGTGCCCGAAGCAAAAGCAGTTCGCAAGTGCCGGTCAGCTGACTCCTGAGATTTTCTAAATTGAATTTCAGATCCAAAGACATCTATAAAGCTAAGTACCCCGTTGGGGAAACTATTTTCTTGCTCCAGACCGATGTCAGAAAAAGTTAATAATTGTATTTCTTGTGGGAAGCAAATACCTCATAAGGATTTTCATTCTCACTGTATTCCTTGCCTAGGCCCTGACCACGACGTTGCTAGTTGTAGGTTTTGTGCTAGATTTAACCAACGCACTATTAAGCACCGGTACGATTTTGCTTTTCATTACTTTGGCCGAAGGTTTAACTATATAATGCCGTCGGAACAACTGATGACCGGAATTTATAAAAAGCGCAAAGAGAAAGAAAAGGACAGGCATCCGAGGTCCAAAACCGACGACGAAGATTCTTCCAGGCCAGTCACCGGTTCGCCAGTGCTCAGTGAGGTGCTTTCGCAGCCCCTGACTCCTGCTACCTCAGAGCCACAGGCCGCCTCCGACTCCCACGTGGAGAAAATTAGGCCTCTGGATACTCAAGGTATTGGCCCTTCGGAAACTAATCCCTCAGATGGGTCTGGAGCCGCTGAGCAGGCATCATCTTCTGAGGGTGTTTTCAGATCTACACATCTTTATATCAAGCCTACTTCAGCATCCAAGACAAAGTCTAAAACAGTTTTAAAGACAAGGAAACAAGTACAGCATTCTCCAGGACAGACTTCTATGCCTAAGAAACAGATGCTCAAAATGGCCGAAGACCTAATTACTTTGATCAGGGGGTTCCCACCCCCCTCCTGATAAGAGGCCTAGGCAAGATACTGAATATGATTCATCTGATCAGGTTTCCATTTCCTCTGATTCCTCTTCAGAACAGGGATATTCTATTAATCCCTATGAGGATTCTGATGCTGAAAAATCTATTCCTTCAGCTTCTCCTCCTGAGGATTACTCATTTGGGGAAACCCTACATACCATGAGGGAGCATTTCCACTGGGAGAGCCAAGATTATTCAGATTCTAAGAAAAGGCATAGAGACTTTCTTCTACTACCCCAGCACAGACCTCTTGCAATTCCACCTGTTCTAGACATTGTAGAAGATGTATTTTCAGAGTCCGGCCTGTCTCCTGACTCTTTACCTCTTGCACCTGTTAAGCCTGACAGATACTACAAGGTTCCAGATTCTCATAAATGCCTATATAAAAACCCTGCTGCTGACCCAGAAACTATCTCTCAGGGTCCCAAAGGGGTCAAGGCTGCTACTGCTAAAAACCCTGTCCCCTCAGATAGAGATTCTAGGGCACTGGACAGATGGGGGGGGGGGGAGTCTACACTTCTGCTACTTTGGCTGTAAGGGCTTTAAATTGTCAGTTTCATATGCTCAAATATCAGCAATACTTAATGTCTTTGTTAAAACAGAAAATGTTGACAAATTCTGAATGTTCTGAGAACAAAGAGTTGCATGATTTATTGCATGCAGCTGAACAAGTGGGAAAGCATACTTTGCAATGTGGTTATGATTCACTAGAGGCCTCTTGCAGGGCCGCTGTAACAGGTTCTGTTATTAGAAGGCATGTTTGGTTAAAGGAACAGACTCTGCCTGATCATGTTAAAGCAAAATTATTGGATGCTCCATTACAGCATGCTCCTTTTTTGGTGTTAAGGGAGAAGAGGTGTTGAAGAAAATGGAGGATAAAGCTAAATCTATGCAGACAGTAAAGGATTTCTTACAGGTACAGCCACCCAGATTTAGCAGGAACTGGCCTTCTAAGAATTGGTCCTTTCCCATGTCAGACAGGCCACAAAGAGGCAGATACAGATGCCCTAGAGGCAGGCAACAGTCCCAGGGCTCATACAGGCCCAAACAATGGGGTGCTTCTACCTCCAAATGCGGAGAAGACAAGTCACAGCCATATAGTAAACAGTCCCAATGACTTCCCTCTGCCAATGCCAAGCATTTCTCTCTTGGCAGCACCCTTAGGGGGAAAGTTTGCACTTTTTCACCAAATTGGCACACGATCACACAGGACAAATGTGCCCTAAACCTAGTCTCTCAGGGCTACAGGTTCCACTTTCACACCCTTCCAAAGGCAAAAGGTATGCCAGACCTGCCACACAATCAATGGGCAGAGGCACGAAAACAAATAACATCTCTCATGGACATGAAGGCCATTCAGCCGGTGCCACTACAGGAGCAGGGACAAGGATTTTACTCAGAACATTTCCTAGTACCAAGAAAGGACAAAGCATGGAGACCAATTCTGGACCTGTCTATTCTGAATACTTATTTGGACGTACCAAAATTCAAAATGTTGACTCTGCAACAGCTTCTTCCCATGCTGGGAAAGAAGGCTTGGCTTGTAACTTTGGACCTCAAAGAGGCATACCTGCATGTCCCAATCAGACAATCTTGCAGAAGATACCTCAGATTCATAACTGGCTCAATGCACTAACAATTCTCTGCACTGCCTTTTGGCTTATCTACTGCGCCCAGGGTCTTCACAAAATGCCTGGCACCAGTAATTGCATTTTGCAGACAAAGAGGAATACAAATATATCCCAGAGACCAAAGACATTCTACTAAAGCATCTGGCGTTTGTAAAAAGATTACTAATTTGCCTAGGGTACACAGTAAACAAAAAGAAATCAAAACTAGTACCCTCACAAGAGATAATATTCCTGGGTGCAAGCTTAAATACAACTGCCCAGATGGCTTATCTCAAGCCAGACAAACAAAGGCAACTGACTTCTTACTTCAAAATGTTGGCAACAAAGACCCAGTTATCTGCAAGAAAAATTCTGCAGGCTTTGGGCTTCATGGCTTTGTGCATTCTACTAATTCCATATGCAAGACTGCATATGAGGAAACTACAATGGTATCTAAAAAGTGTTTGGACTCAACATTGCCACAGCCTGGAAACATTAATTACCCTCATTCCCTGCCTGCAACAGGAGTTTCGATGGTGGGCACAGGCCTGTCACCACAACAAGGGGCAGCCATTCACTCTACCCACGGCCAGGCAAACACTGACAACAGAAGCATCAGATTAAGCCTGGGGGGGCCCACATGGCAGGAAAATGTATTCAGGGAACATGGCCAGCAAACCAAATGCATCTTCATATCAATCAAAAAGAGATGCTAGCTGTTCAGAATGCCCTGACAGCCTTCAAGGATCTACTTCATCCAGGACAACTGCTGGTAAAGACAGACAATACTACAGTCATGTGGTACATAAACAAGCAGGGAGGCACACATTCCTACCCCCCTCTGCAGACATGCCATGACTTTGTGGAACACAGCATTGATTTATCAAGTACACCTGCAAGCACATTTTCTGCCAGGAAAGACAAATACTCTGGCAGACGAACTAAGCAGAAATCTCAAGGATCCTCACGAATGGAAACTAGATCCACAAATCTTCAGCATGATAACAAGGAAATGGGGATGCCCAGACATAGATCTATTTGCCTCCCCGCACAACTACCAACTACAGAGATTCTGCACAAGGACTTATCACAAACAAGCATGGAAAGTGGATGCCCTATCATTCAGCTGGAAAACCCTTACAGTATATGCCTTTCCTCCACTGCCACTCTTCCCCAAGGTAAAGGTCAGACAAGAGAAGCCAAAAATGATATTGATTGCCCCAGACTGGCCACGCCAGCACTGGTACCTAATCCTAAAGAACTTGTCTCAAGGCCCAGCCTGGACATTACCTCAAATTCCTCATTTGCTGACCCAACAAAACAATCAGATCCTGCACAGCCAACTCAGAACCCTAAACCTGGCTGCATGACTGATAATGTAACCATTCAGAACACACCTCTCTCTAAAGTAGTTATGGATGTTATTTTGGAGGCCAGGAGGCTCAGCACCAGAAAATCTTATACAGAAAAATGGAAGAGATTCTGTGCTTGGAACCAGGCACAAGCAATGGACACGCTTGTACCAAATATTTCTCAGATTTTACAATACCTAACTGAGATGTTGGACAAAGACCTATCCTTCTCATCAATTAAGATCCATGCCTCTTCCATTTCAGCTCATTACAATACGGATCCACCTATTTTTTCACATCCACTGCTAAGGCAGTACCTCAGAGGGGCCAAAAACATAAGACCTCCAAGGAGAGCTCCAACACCTGCATGGGACCTCAATTTTGTCTTGGAAAAGCTCACACTACCTCCTTTTGAGCCAGCCAATATAGCTGAGATAAAATACTTATCATGGAAAACAGCTCTGCTCCTAGCAATAACCTCAGCAAGAAGAGTCTCAGAGTTACAGGCACTAAAGGTTGTGGAACATTTTATTATTTTACATCCGGACAGGGTTTCTCTAAGGACAAACCCAACATTTATGCCTAAGGTAGTGTCCAGTGTGGCCCTTAACCAAACCATTCATTTGCCTACCTTTTATCCAAACCCACAGAGTAAGGGGGAGAGACCTCTGCATTCTTTGGACATAACACAGACCGCTACGCTTCTACTTGGACAAAACTAAAACCTTCAGAAAGACTGAGCAACTCTTAGTGGCAGATGCTGCAGGATCGCAAGTAAAAGCTATTTCAAAGCAGACTATTTCAAAATGGATAGGCCATTGCATTCGTTTCTGCTGTTCACAACATGACAAATCAGTGCCTAAGGGCATTAGGCCATACTCAACCAGAGCAGCAGCCACTTCAGCAGCCTTCCTTAGAGGAGTACCAACCAAGGACATTTTGGAGGCTGCAACTTGGACTTCAGTGCACACATTTACAAATCACTACCACTTACCTCTTTACTCTAAATCCAGAGCAGGCTTCACCACTGCAGTTCTGCAGGGCCTCATAGCCTCTCCTAACTCTATCTAGGTCCAGCCACCCAACCTCAGCTTTGGGATTCAACCCAAGTGTAATGACTGCAACAGTGAGACACAATGAACATAGTACAGTTGTGTACCTACCATAAATGTAGATATTCGAGTGTATTCACTGTTGCAGTCCAGGTTACCCTCCCTCCATCCCCCTTTCTTTGCTGGGACTTATCTGTACTTCTCTATTCTATACAACCTATGTGGTGTATTTGCTTGTAGATGAAGGTAATGTTTATGTTAGTGCATGCTTTTTTATGAGCAGATTTTTTAGCCTATCCTTTTGGGGGCACCTGACATCTGGGGCAAGAAAAACTGAATAAAATGGTGTCGGCTGCATCTTTTATACCCCTTGCGCACTGAAGTCAGGGAAGAGGTGACAGCAACCGACGCCGGACCAGGACTTTGGAATTCAGGCCGAATGCGGGTAGCCTGCTAGCAGGATAGCCCAAGTGTAATGACTGCAACAGTGAATAGACTCGAACATTACATTTATGGTAGGTACACAACTGTACTTTCTCCTCCCTCTATTTTCCTCTCTCCGCAACAAGCAACTGCAGAAGTTCTGTTCCAGAACAAAATAGACAGGAACTTGGAAGATATCTGTATTCTCCTTCATATGGATAAACTGGTTCCTTTATGCATTCCTGCCATTGCCCCTGTTTCCCAAAGTACTAACAGAAATCATGCTGGACAGACCCAGCATGATTCTAGTTGGCCCCCTTCTGGCTGAACAACACTGGTTCTTCGTTCTGACACTCTGCGAAGAAAGATTCTGCACCCTACTACAGGAAATAAATCTGTTCATCCAGGTCAAGGCCTCTGTCTTCCTACATACCTCTTAACTGTACAGATTTTCGCAGAATGTCCAGATTTGTGCCTCATATTTTTGGTCTGTTTTTCATAAAATTGTGGATCTGAAGTAGTTTACTTCATTTAATCTTCAACCTGTGAGTTTCAGATCCACATCGTATTCGGATCCAACATGGCCGCATTTTCTAGCTATGGATCCGAGCTCCAGACTCCTCCCCTTACCCATAATGCCCCCTGTCTCCCTTCAGATCTCTTTTGTCACCATAGAGGTTACAAGCGTGGTTTCTGAGCTGCAGTTAGTGGGTCATGTAAGTGAACTTTTCTCTGGGTTCTTTCTCTCTGACTGTGTCAGTTTTCTTTCTGACATCCTTTTTTTCATTCACAACTGCGTCGGATATCAAAAAAAAAAAAACTTTTCTCTCCTCTCCTTCTTTTGTGTCCGAGAGCGTGTGTGTATGTGTGTGTGCCTTATGGACCTGTGTGGGTATGGCTGAAGCACCTAAGGCAGGATTTAGAAAATGCAGTGTGGCCATAAGCTGTCCCCAGCGGATGGCCACACTCTGTGCGTGGCTTGCCTTGGTGCAGATCACCTCACCTCCCCCTGTCCTATTTGCTCTGGTTTCAACCAAAAAGCACTTAAGGACAGGTGGGACAAACTGATTTTGAATGGATTACTCCCCTCTTCAGGGACAACTGTCCCTTCCTCCCTAGAAGGGATAGCAGGGCTGCTGCTTCCACTTCCTCTTGCCCAGCCTCTGGGACTCAAACTCCGGCCAAGAGGTCCGGGGAATGGGACAAGGCCAAGAAGGACTGTTCCCACAAGTGGTCCCCAGACCGCTTGCCAGAAGCAGCTCTGCCACCGAAATTCAGGCCAGCAACTAGGCCTCAGTCTCCTCACCTCGCTCTCTTCACCTCGCTCCCCCAGGTTCTCCCCTGAGCTTGAGGAGACTAGTAGTCGGTCCCCAATAAGGACTTCTCCCCAGCGGCTCTCCCGTCCAGTTTCAGTGGCGTCCTCCTGCTCCACCCGAAGTTTAAGCGAAGCGGAGATGGAAAAGATGATGTGGAGATCCATCCACACTCAGATCCAGATGGGGGTCTTGCCAGCGTGCTCTCTGTCCGGAGGGGGCTCCTTGCAACCTTTGTTTCAACCAATAACTCCTTCTCCGATCCGACTGGCGGTTTCGGAGTTCTTGGATCCAAGAACTCTTGGGGTCGAGGGGTCGGTGCTGACAGTACCATGTACCTCAACGCCGGCCGTTGCCTTGAGCTTGTCAGATCCGACAATATCGGATCCAGGCTCTTGGAGCCATAGCCTCGGGGTTGGATCTGAGGAGGTGCTGTCTGCTCTGAGCGCTTTGGAGCAGAGCATCCCTCTTGGCATCTCAGCTCTTGGAGGTTCGGCTCTGACTCCCCTATCAGGTCAGAGGGGGATGGGCCCCACCAGTACGTCCCAAGAGGTTCGCTCCCCCTATGCATTCGATGTGGTGGAGAGGGTTCTCTCTGTGTCGAGACCGGTGACCATTTTGTCAAACTCCACCTAGACCCCCCTGGTCCTGAGTGCGGTTCCGAACATCTGGCCATCTCAGGGACAGCACGTGACCTCGATGCCCCAGGAAGTTCCAGTGGAACATAAAGAGGTTTGTGAGTCCTCCACGGAGAGTCCCCCCGACAAGGTACCCCGCAAATGTAAGTGTAAGAGGAGGGACTTGGACTCTCCACAAGAAAACACTGACTTGGATGAAGGGGAATTTTCCCCAAGGCCACCCCCCTAAGGATGTCTCCTTTGGAGACATGGAGTTCCTTCGCCGGGAGGGGGTGGTCAGCCCCCAAACTGACCTTGGATGAGTTTGTGTTCCTGGAGGCATTCAGCTCGGGCCCATCTACCTCATGGGTGTCCCCTCCTGCTGATCCACTCATGGATTTAATAACATCTAGGGCATGGAAGGAGCTGGACACCATAGAGCCCATCCCTAAGTAGCCCGATAAAGTGCTGAGTCCCCCATCAGACAGGATGCATTGGAACAAGGAAACCCCGGTAGAGCTGCCACCAAGCAGGTGCTCGCTCAGGAGAGCTTCACGGTCTATCCCCTTGATCGAGAATCAAGAGCGAGGGCCCATTTTTAGAAGCGAGTACATGCTTCATTGACCTTGCCGGTGAGGGTGCTGAATTATATGGCACATGTCATTAGACTCCAGAGAGACTTAGTGAAGGAGATCACAGAGTCTACACCAGAGTCCATGTCGGCGGAGGACAAGAAGACCTTCTCCGCTCGAATGGCCACACTAAAAGCGGTTGCCAACACGTCCATGTGACTGCTGTCTCATGCTATGGAGGGAGCCACGAGGGTGGCCGGGACAGGCATTGCTATCAGGCATCACGCCTGGCTCCGGTTGTGTCAATTTTCGGAGCTCTTCAAGGCATCTTCCACCAATGCCCCTTATGATGGTTCTTCCCTCTTCGGGAAGTTGGTGAAAGAGACTTTGGTCCAGAGCGAGAAGGATGGGAAGACATTGTCTGCCATCGGGATCCACTTTGCCTCTCCTCAAAGATCCTTTTCCAGGAATCAGCAAGGAGTGAAGAAGATATGCTTCCAGAAGTCTCAGGCGTTTTCCTGGGAAGCTCAATACTCTCTGTTCCCCAGAGGCAGCAGGGGTCAGAACAGATGCCGTCTGAGAGGCAGAGGGGGTCCTAGGAATTTTGGGTCCCGAGAACCCTTTTTGGAGGGACCAGGGCAGCAGCCCTGAGGGGTTACCCGACTTCTCATCTCTGGAAGCAGTCAGGGGTCACCTGTCGCTACACCCGAAGGCATGGGAATCCATTACGAAAGATCGCTGGGTGTTGCGAATCATATCCAGAGGATATTTCGTTCCAGTCAAGGAACATCCCCATCTGAACAAACTCCTCCCAGACGTTCCACCCGTGCAATGGGAGGAGGCAGCTCTAGAAATAGGAAAGCTGTTGAACAAACAAGCCATCCAACCGGTCCCCCCCCCTGGCCAGTCCACATCCGGTGTTTATCTTGGTTCCTTTTAGTGCCAAAGAAGACAGGGGACCTCAGACCCATCTTGGATCTATCCACATTGAACCTGTCTATAACCAAGACAAAATTCCAGATGGTCACGCTCCAGTCGATACTGCCTTTTCTGTAGGCCACAAACTGGATGTGCTCAATCAATCTCCAGGATGCATATTACCACAGCAAAATGGACAGATGCTCCCAGAAGTTTTTTCGCTTCCGGCTGGGAGCCAATCACTACCAGCTCAGAGCCCTCCCCTTTGGTCTCACCACAGCCCCCAGGGTGTTTACCAAAGTGATGGCAGTTGTAGCAGCTCACCTGAGGCTCCAGGGTATTCAGGGCTTCCCATACATGGCCAGTTGGCTGTTTGCTACCCTCTCAAAGCATCTACTATGTCAGGCCAGGGATTACTTCATCCAGTTAGCAAACAATTTGGGGATTACCATCAACCTGAACAAATTTTCTCTAGAGCTGGTTCAGATTCTGGACTTTATTGGGGCATGTTTGGACACTCTTCAAATGAAAGTTTTTCTCACCCCGGACAGGATACATAGTTTAAGAATACGTGTCTTACAAAATTCTTCATGCCCAAGTCCCCACAGCCGCAGCAGTGCTCAGTGCGTGTGGTTCCATGGCGGCCACAATCAGTCTCCTGACGTTTGTTCGCCTGCATATGAGAGTTTTTCAATGGACACTTGCAGTCCAGTGGTCTCTGTTGGATCTTCCTCTCACCTATCCAGTGAGAATCTCGAGGTCATGCAGGGACATCCTTCAGTGGTGGATTCAATCTCTAGATATCCTCAAAGGACGTTCCTTTTACCCTGTTTTCCCCAACACCACAGTGACCACGGACACCTCCCAGCTAGGGGGGGGGGGCACTGCTCGGGAAGGACGGTCCAAGGCACGTGGTCCTCTTCCGAGACTGAGTTGGATATTACCGTTCTAGAGATGAGGGTGGTTCTTTTGGCATTGCAGGCACTTCATGCCCATCTTCCTCTAGGAATGATTGCCATTCAGACAGACAACATGTCAGTAGTCTGGTACATCAACAAACAAGGGGGGACCAGATCTTATCCCCTCTGTCGAGAAGCCATGAGAGTGTGGGAATGGGTGATCTCCACCAGCCGCTTTCTAGCAATGCACATTCCGGGGCGGTCCAACATTCTAGCGGACAGGCTCAGCAGATCGATTCTGATGCCTTACGAGTGGTCTCTGAATCCTTTCAGTAGTGGAACAAATCTTTCGAAAGTGGGGTCAGCCTTGCTGCGATCTCTTCGCATCTCCTTCCAATGCAAAATGCAGCAAGTTTTTCACTCTGAACCCTCAGGAGAGGGAAGCCTCCAGAGACGCACTGGTTCATGCTTAGCCTGCCGGTCTCTTCTATGCATATCCCCCACTCCCGCTTATGTCCAAGTTTCTTCAGAAAGCTCGAAGGCTGGGGAGCACGGTTATCCTCATACCCCTGTTTTGGCCTTGCCAGGTTTGTTACCCCTCACTGTGGTGTCACCTAGTTTTTCCTCCATGGACATTGGATCCAGTCCTGGATCTTCTTTCTCATCCCTCAGGGATCCCTCACCCAGATCTGGACAGTCTATAGCTCACGGCTTGGCTGCTTAAGTTCCCATGATCATCAGGACTCCCAGATTGTCATCCCCATAAAGTCCATTTTTGTGGTGGCTCACAAATCCTCCACCAGAAAGGTGTATCATAGTAAATGGAGATGGTTTTCCATATGGGCTAATCAGTGAGCTTTGGACCCTTTCACAGCTTCTCTTTTAACGGTCTTAGAGTTTTTGGCCAGCATCTTCCATCAGGGTGCTAGTTCTTCCACAGTTAAGGTGCAGCTGGCAGCTATCTCTAATTTTCATGTGGTGGTGAATATGTCTTCCCTGGCTTCTTCCAAACTGTGTAAAACATTCCTTAAAGGGACCTTTCTACTTAGACCTCCGGTTAAGGACCCTACACCTCAGTGGGATTGGTTGATCTTCAGTTTTTGACATGGAAAACTGCATTCCTGGTGGCCATTACCTCAGCCAGAAGAGTGTTGGAACTTTAAGCTTTTTCTGTTAAGGTGACCTACATGATCTTTCACAACAATAGAGTGTCATTGCATACTAACCCATCCTTTCTTCCTAAGGTGGCTTTGGAAGCCAATATTAACCAAACGATAAATGTATCAGTTTTCTTCCCCAACTTTCAAAACAAAGGGAAATACAAGTTGCATCTGCTTGATGTTCATAGGCAACTGAGATTTTACTTACATAGGACGAAGTCCTTCCACAAATTTGATCAGTTATTCATGTCTTGTACTAAACCGTTTTTAGGCAAGCCAGTTTACAAGGTAACAATTGCTCAGTGGATTTTCTTGTGCATTGCTCGAACCTATGAGGTGAAAGGTAGGTCCTTGCCAAGATATGTGAAGGCACACCACCCGATCTATGGCTATGTCAGCTGCCTTCTGGTCTAGGGTGTTTCTGGATGATATCTGGTCCTGATCTCATACCTTCATTTCTCATTGCAAGTTGGATATTGTGTCTTGGAATAGAGCATCCTTTGGTTCTGTGGTGCTCTGGAATATCCTTCCATAAGGGCCACCCAGGAGCTTATGGTAGCTGGGGACTCTGCCCACAGGTTGAAGATCAAATGAAGTAAACTACTTCAGATAAAGAAGTTATGTACTCACCATAACGTTCCATCTGAGTAGTTGTACTTCATTTGTCTTCAACCTTCCCCCCTTCCCCCTGACCTTATCATGGATGCAGGCTATGTTTTTGACCTTGTATTAAGTGTTTGGCCCTTGACTCTGTCCAGGTCAAGGAGTGTAATGGAGATCCTTGTTATGATAAGGTGATGTTGGGTCAGGTAGCTGATACCTTTTAGGCAGCAAACTTGATCTGAAGGGAGAAGGGAGACGGGGCATTATGGGTAAGGTGAGGAGTCTGGAGCTCAGATCCATAGCTAGAAAATGCAGCCGTGTCAGATCCGATGTGGATGCGAAACCCACAGGTTGAAGACAAATGAAGTACAACTACTCAGGTGGAACGATATAGTGAGTACATAACTTATTTTTTTCTTAGCAAATTAGTGGCAAATCATTAAAGACTAAAGTTAGAAAATAATGACAGACATTTGAGTTTCAGACTTCATACCCTTCAGAAAATTTATGCTAATGCAAAGCTTGTTATTCTATCAATTTCTAAATTTGTAAGAGCAATGTTTAAAAATTTCCTCAATTTTTGGGCCTTTGTTTCAGTTTTATTTATGGTGTTTTGTCCAGATTTCTTGCTGTAAGAGGTTGACAGGTATGGTCTTCCATCCCCACTTAGACAGCCTCAAGTCAACCATCTAGAGGATTGGGGTAATGACTACCAGAATGGCTTCTACCCTAAGAGATGTTCTCAATTCCAAGGGAAGCAAGAAAACCCAATATCAGGAAATCATAACTGGCAAAATGGAAAAGATTTTCTGCTTGGCATCACAGCAGTGACACTAATCCTACTCAATGACATCAGCTCAGTCAGGTCTCTTTATAGCAGGCCTTTTCTCTTCCAGCTGTAAAGTACATGCATCTGCAATTTTAACTTGCCTGAAGAATGTTTCACCTATCTTGTCACAACTCACATGATTTTCTTTCTAAAAGAAGTAATTCACTTGAGACCGCCCAGAAAGAATTCCATTCCACTTTGGGATCTAAATTATCTCTCAGAAAAACTGAGTTAGCCTCCCTTTGAACCTGCAACCACTTCCTTTCTAAAGATGGTCACCTGGAAGACCACCCTCCTCATAGCTGTGACTTCAGCTTGGAGAGTTTCTGAGCTACAAACCCTCGTGTAATGAGCCTTTCATTCTCATCCACAGGGATAGTGTCATCTTCAGAACAAACCCAACCTTTATACCTGAAGTGGTGTCAAAACTTACTTTAACCCAGACTATCCACTTGCCAGTGTTCTACCCAAACATACAGAACAGGGCAGAGCAAGTCCTTCATACCCTGGATGTGCACAGGCAGATCAGGTGCTATCTAGACAGGACAAAAAGCCCTAACAGAACAGAGCAATTGCTTGTGGCTTTCGCAGAGGGTAAACAGGGAAAACCTGTCCCCAAACAAACTACCTTTAAATGGATAGCTAACTGTATTAAATTCTATTGCAAACACCATGGAAAGGATTTACATCGGCATGTTAAAGCCCACTCCACCAGACATGGAGCGACCTACTGCTTTCCTCAAAGGAGTTCTCACCCAGGCCATCCTAAACGCAGCCATATGGAACTCAGTGCACATCTTTAGAAAATAGTTGTTGTTGTTGTTTGTCTTTCGGCTTTTCCCGGTAAGGGGTCGCCACAGCGGAACTCCGGTCCGCTAATGATTGGCAGTAGATTTTTACGAAACACCGAGGTGCCAGCTCGACGCCTAACCTTCAACGAAGGCACGCCCATTTACACACGCATGTCTTTCAAATGCTACCCAACCGCGGGGAGAACATGCAGACTCCACACAGAAGGCACTCCCAAGCCCAGCCGAGAATTGAACGGGAGAACCTCTTGCTGTGAGGTAACAATGCTACCGCCGTACCATCTTCAGAAAATAGTATAACCTAAGAAATGCCTCCAGAGCTTGAGCAGGTTTCTGTTCTGCCATCCTACAAAATTTTATTTCCTAAGGTCACACAGATGAACCACCACCCAATTTTTAACATTGGGAGTCCTCACAAGAATCACTACTACAACACTGACTGTGAAGAACATAGTACAGTTGTGTCCCATTTGCCATATTTGTAGATATTCGAGTAGATTAATGTTGTAGTACAGACTCCCACCCTCCAGTCCCTGTATCTGCTGATTGCTTGTCCCCCCCTTGCTGGGTGCAAGAGGTAGAGGAGTTCGCCACAGATGCTCCTCTTACTTCCATCAATCTCATCTCTGCCTTCTATAATATTTCTCCTCTTCACTCAGATTCAGAGAACTGGGGAGGTTGTGCTGCCCTCAGGGATCAACCTGCTTGTTTATTGCTTTGAAAGACCTAAAGATAGTGCTGATGGACACCCTTCTTACGCTGTAATGTCCATATGTCAGTCATCAGATGTCTGTTGGCTAGGGATGTTGCAAAGAGTCTGGAAATCGGGCCAGTCACAGGCTTCTACATCGCAGGAAAACTCAAGAATCAGCACTGCAGCACTGATCAACTCATAACATCTACAACTGTGGTAAGTGGGACACAACTGTACTTTCCTTCAAAAAGTCAATTTGAGGTGCTTTATTCCTGGGACAAGGACCAGTCTTCACAATACTTTTTTTCTGGGGAGGCTCACAGGAAAAGTAAACATAAAGTTATGCAATTTTTCTTCGCCTGTGACACCTAGGACCGCAAGGAGGATTGGTTGGGCATTCCTAAAGGATTATTTAAAGCCCTTCAGTCTTTACATTCCTAATCTTTACTTTAAAAGGAAAGATCTTCATGTTGCTTAGCTTCTGATTCTCCTATTGGGAAACAGGAATTAGACTTCGACTCTGGTTCTCAAGTTCCTACTCCACAGAATGGGGAATCTTGACTTTAAGGATTCAGATTCCCCTCTTGAAGAATGGTGTTTTTCTGATATTATTACTAGAATGAAAGAGCTGTTTCATTACAGAAAGAAGTGCCATAGTCTCAGCAAAGATATTATACATCGCTACAGGCAGAGTTTTCTCAACCTGCAGCTCTTCATCCCATTTTGCCAGCTTTACATGATACTTTCATTGCAGCTAGTAGTCTGCCTAACAGTCAGCCACCTGCTCCCAGAAAGTCTGATAAATTACATATGGTTTACTAGACCAAATTTCTTTTTTTAAACTCTAGATTAGACCCTGCAGTAATTACTCTGATAAAACCATCTTCTGCCAATGTCCTTATGGCAGCTAACTCTATTCCTATTGACAAAGATGCGAAAACCTTTGATGGGTTTGGGAAGAAACTTTATACATCTTTCACCTTAGCTTTCAAAATGCTGAATTGTCAGGCTCGCATGTCTAAGTTTGTGCTGGCTTCCTTTGTGAGAAGGTTAATTGCTGAACTCCCTTCTTCAGAGACTAAGACATCTGTGAATTATTTAATATCTTCTGGTTCTCAGCAAATCAAGTACTTTATAAAATATTCTTATGATACTGCTAACGTTGTGTCTATAACAGCTGTTTCTGAGTCAGTAATGAGATTTGCTTAGCTATGTTCTCAGAATTTACCAGAGGACATCAAAGCTGAACGCTAACTAGATATAATCAGTTCTTAAATGGGGTGCCTTCTGTGTTGAGTTCGCATACCCTCCCTGGGTTTTCTCTGGGTGCTGGCCTTTCCTCTCACATTCCAAAATATGTGCATTGGATGTTCTTACTTGGCCATAAGTGTGTGTGTGTGTGTGTGTGTGTGTGTGTGTGTGTGTGTGTGTGTGTTCACTATTGATGTGATACCCTGACCCCCATGTGCAAAAGTGGGAAAAAGGAGGTCATGGGTGGATGGGTGGATTTGGCCTTTCCTTTGCTGAGGTTCTTAAAGGGGGGGGGCACACAGATTTTCAACCCTCCATACCAAAATGTAATAAAAATTTGCCTTCCAGTTCTGTTTCCTTTTATAGGAAACAGAATACCAATCCCATTACACCACAGAAAAGCAAAATTTGTGAAAGCAATGGCAAAGAGGTATAAAAAAGAAGGGGCAATCCTCCTAAAATCAAGGACAATCTAAAAAGACAGACTTACTATATGTACCATTGTGTTTTATCTCCTCTCCACCCTGGCAGTCCAGTAAAGCTTTCCCAAAGTCTGCATTTGGCAGATAATTTCAGACTCCTAGCTTCAGAGAATCATTCAGAAAAGCTGTAACTTATAGTGAGATTCCCTTCCTGCTTTGTAAGGGATTACTGTGCACCCATCCAATCAAACCTGCCTGTTTCATCCTACCCTAGATTAAATGCTTTCTCAGGGGTTCAAAAAAAAAAAAAAAAAAAAAAAAAAAAACAGTTCCTCCAGATCAAATAGGGAAAGGATTTTATTCAATATTTTTTTTTCTGGAGACTTATTACCTTTGTTACCTCTCTACCCTCTAACCTTATTTTCTAAACCTTCACATCAAAATTCTAAAATTCAAAATGCTATCTCAAAAGTCTCTGTTACCGCTCAACCGACTTCGCTTTTTTCTAGTAATTCTGGATTTAAAAAATGCTTATCTTATTCCAGTTCTTAAAGATTTCAGATGCTTTTCACATTTTTTTGGGTCTGGTGTGTATTTTGTAGGTTCATAGGTCTTTACTAGGTGGCCATGGTGGTGCAGCATAGATCACTGCAAAGCAGTCTGTAGCAGACTGAGTACAGGGATAGAGCTATGAAACGGGCAACGTAGGACTTGTTTGCTCCCTGTATTCTTTTATGAGGAACCTCTGTGGTCTGTCAAGCTGTTACAACTGCCTAGTCAGGTACATGCTGAAGATTGCATTGTAGTTAGTGATTAGTCTAATGAGAGGTAAGTGCAATAGAACAGGGACCTCCTTGGACCTGGATGTCACCCATGCTCTTGGTTATAAGTTGTGCAGCATAGAATGATTTCATCACCACAATGGACGCGTGGTGGTCAAACATCAGGTTACTGTCAATGTAACCAGATCCTTGACCACTGGTCTGTTTCAGCGGTGTATTGTCCATGTGATAATTTCCAAGGGTGGCTGTCTTCCAAAAGGGTACTATTATGCATTTTTTTACATTGAGTTTTATTCCATGGCTCTAATATCAGTTGTTTGTCTCCATCAGACCCTCTTGAAAGGGTATTTATGTGTTTAGGGGATTTGGTGGCCAATCCTCGTTTGCACTCGTCTGCAAACTTGGTTAGCCAGAGGCCCCTTGACTTCAGAGAAGTGGTTACCAGAAAGGAGAGTCTCCAGCACCAATCCCTACTGGACTCCACTAATGACTGAATTCCCCTTTCCTAACTTCTGTCCTATCACTAAGCAAGCTGGCAATTTATCAGGTGACACATGAGTTTATGCCTAATGTTGCAAGTTTATTTACAATGCCCGAGTGAGGTATCGTGTTGAATACATTGGCCAGGTTGAGGTAGGCAGCATGCACTGTATTGCCATCATCCACAGCTTTAGTGACATTTTTGAAGAATTCCAAAAGGTTAAGTAGGTATGACCTGCCTTTGATAAAACTGAACTGGACAGGTCCAGTGACTTTAGGATTCTTATGTAATTTTTAGCAGATCCAAGATAATTATTTCCACGGACTTGCATATGAGACTAGTCAGACTTATGAGTCTGTAGTTCCCTGGGTTCGTGGATGCCTCCCCAGTCATCCATTTATTTGGCATGAAGCCTGTCTGGGGAGTGTGGTTAAGTAGAGATTCTAGCAAGCCTGCGAGATCATATAGTTTGCTTATCAGGAGGCATCTTAGAATATTTTTAGGGCCCATCAAAGCAGTGATCATGGCCTTAAAAGAGCACTATGAAGACCTAATCTGTGGGGTATTATCTTGGAGTGAATGGAGGTGATAGGAAGGTAAAAGTGGAGCTAAATTTATCAGCCAGCATGTTTGCTATTGTCTCTGCCTCTGTATGGGTGGTTCAATTCACCTTTAGTTTGCCACTTTGTTGAGTGTTGCCTTTAAGATTGTGGGCATAACTGAAGAAAGCATTGTGGCTATTCTTATCTTAAGAGGTTTTTTTTATTTCAAATTTGGCTTTAGTGGACTTGATTGGTCCCCTGAATTATTTGCTCTGCTTGATGAGGGAGCTTTTACTTTGCTGGGCAAATTTTTGGACATGATTTTCTTTCTTTTGTTGTATAACCTGTTTATACTGGGAGTGGGTGACTTGTTTTTGGAAGTTGTCCTATGTTTATTTTGGTTAGCTACAGCCGTCTTTCTGCATCTATTTACATGATTGTACAGGGTTTTTGTAACTCCTGTTTGGCCCAGGCAACAGTGCTTTTCCTTTCACCTCAAACTGGCCAAGCGCATGTACCGCAGGCTTCCTCACCGAAATGGCCTTCCACAGGGCAAGGGTTGTTTGTTACACCCCAACCTTCGATTTTTTTCAACTCAATGCCCGGATGATAGAATTTTAATATCTTTTAGGTACCTGTTTTCCGAGAATATGTAGGAGCTATTAAAAAAGCTAAGAAACCAGCTACTGGAAAATTTTATTAGGTCAAGTGGAAAATATTTTCTAGTTGATGCCAAAGTAAGAACCACAAGGATCCTTTTAAGGCCTAGATGCCTTCAGTATTACAATATTTGTTTGAGTTATTATCCTGTGGCTTTTTCTTACTCTTCTGTCAAGATTTACTTTTGGCCATCTCTGCTTATCTGTCCATTGACCCCCCTTTCTACCCTGCCTCAAGTCAAACGGTTTTTGAAAGAGATTTTGCATATCCATTCACCTAGCAGAAGACCGGTGGCTCCTTCTTGGACATACATCTATATGTGTGTGTGAATGTGTATATAGTGTGCCAAATGGCAGTTTGTTTGACAGTATGTTCAAGTGGGATAATAGAGCAAATGCATTCATTGTCAAGTGTTGTATTCTTCGAAAGTAGGAAGTTTAAATAGTTGTATTTACAGTAATTGGAACTGGGGTGGAAGTGTGTGGAAAAGTCTGTAGGTTCAATTAGAATAAGGGCTAGTTAAGATGATAGATAGTGGTGTGTATGTGAGGGCACCAAATGGCATTTTGTTTGAAAGTGTGTTCACAAATGTTTTGGAGCGTATGTGTATGAGTGTTTAAGGGTAGGATTAGAGTAAGGGCTAGTAAGGGGATAAATTTAGTATTGGGTGTGTATCTGTGTCCTAGTATTTTATGTAGTGGTACTGTTAGGGAAAAGGTTTTCGTAAGTTAATGTATAGGTTCAAGGCTTGGGTTAGCACATATGAGTAAGGAGGGTAGGGAAAGCATTCAGAGCCATCCTGTTGTGTGGCATTTTGGCTTCAGTGTATTTAATTATTTTCTGTTTTTCTTAAATGTGGTCGACATATGTGCATTTTGAAGTCTCATCCTATAGTTGTATACACAAAACAGTGTAAGAAACTTCTCTGTGTGGAAGATTTTCAGTCCATATATTTCTAGTTAATCACTGTATATTAATCAGATCAGACAATAGTAGTAGAAGTAGCGAACGTAAACTCGTCAAGTCAAAAAGTAATAATAGAAAATATATAATTCTACAGCATTACTAAGTATTCGAAAGTAATCCAAGCAAGGCAGGCAGTCTGTTTCCAGTCGAAAATCCTTTATTAAGTACACAAAAAGGATTTTCGACTGGAGTCTGTGTACTTAATAAAGGATTTTCGACTGGAAACAGACTGCCTGCCTTGCTTGGATTACTTTCGAATACTTAGTAATGCTGTAGAATTATATATTTTCTATTATTACTTTTTGACTTGACGAGTTTACGTTCACTACTTCTACTATTGTCTGATCTGATTAATATACAGTGATTAACTAGAAATATATGGACTGAAAATCTTCCACACAGAGAAGTTTCTTACACTGTTTTGTTTTTAGACCCACTACACTTTACGGGGTTGTTTTGAGACTTTGGGGATACCACGGAGATTACTTGTTTATAGTTGTACACACACACACACACACACACACACACACACACACACACACACACATACACACTGTACCAAAGTTGATGTTTATGCCCTTCAGGGAAGACATACAAGTGCTGGTTCGGAGATGTAAATCATCATGTTTAGCAAGAAAGGAACAAAAATGGTAACTTGTAGTTCAGCCACTTTTAAAATGAAAAACAAACTTAGATTACTTATTTCAGCTTTTTGCACAAAATTAGTGAATTCTTCCTACAGTGCAAGTGAATATCACATTGTAAACAGGCACACCTTAGCACTTGTGTGGACTGTATTAGCTAGGGTTTCTGCTCCATGTGGCTGAACTTTAAAACACTACCTTGCTTAGCTGCAGCAGCAGATGTAGCTTACATACAGTCTGATACAGTTTGTTTAGCAATTTTCAGCCAAGATAATCTTCTTAAACATCTTTAATTAAAAATACATCTCTGATCTCCAGAGGGGTCTATATTACAACATCGAACTAAAACAAGTTTGACTGCTGTAATAGCAAACCCTAAAGTCCCAAAGTCCCAAAGTGGAAAATAGCGAAGCCACAGCACATCGACTTTTTTTTCCAGGGAAAAAAACGGTGGGCCGTTTTCGGGGCTTTGCTATTTCTTCCGCTGTGGTGCAATCTTGGAGTTGGTATATTTAAGTAGGGGGGGTGTGGGGGCAAAGCCCCCCCACTTTAGTTTACTTTTAAGGTTACTTTTTTTTTTTTGTCATGGAACAGTGATTTTTTTTCCCCTGTGAAAAAAATCGCTGTTCTGTTTTTTCGGTTTTGTTGGGTTTCGGACATTAGGGTTTGATATTACAATGATCGAGCTTTTGTAAGTTTGACATTGTGATATAGACCCCTCCAGAGAATTTGCAGGAGAAGGGCTCCATGACCACTGTAGAACAGAAGCAGTTTTCTCAGGGCATTGTCAACACTTTCAACACATACTAACCTCCTCCACCCCAGGTATACGTTATCCAATCTATATATATTTCATTAAACAAAACTCCACATTTTTAGTTCTGCTTACAGCAGCTTGGTAACTACAGCTCTCTTTGTTAACACTGATCCTCATTTAGTTTCATACACAGCAATATATCAAGGACTCATTTTTTTTGCAAAAAAATTTTTTTTCCCCTTTCACCACACCCTAATTTTATACTTGTGTGAATGAACAACACTGAGCTAGTGTATATTGCAGCTTCAGTTTTTTTCCCTTTCAGGGGAAAGTTCAGTCTCGTATCTGAGGCCACATGAACTGTAAAGGATTAGAAGAGAGCTGAAATGTCTGCCCTTAGGCACCCAACCACTTGGCTTATCACTACAAATATGGCCACACATATAGATTATATTCCTGTGTGTGTGTGTGTGTGTGTGTGTGTGTGTGTGTGTTCACGCGCGTGCACGCATTTGGGGGTTTAGGACAATTCACTGAATGACTGCTACACTGAAAAACAGTTCACTGTCAAAATGTCTGAAGGCCCATTTTACTAAAATACCATTTAATCGAACTCAGAATGACTGAAACATGATACAATCAAAAACACCAAAGGGAAAAGATTTCAAAAATACTTTTTTGCAGAGGGACAAGCTCCCCTGCATCCACCAAGTGGGGTGTGGGGTTGCCACCCACATCCCCCTTTAAACAATAGTGGAGAAAAGAGGAAAAACATACACAGTGAATTACTGCTGATACACAAACACATTTCATATAATATTTCACTACAGCAAACACAACTTACAAAAACATTTTTGCAGAGGAGGCAAATCTCACTGAACCCCCCCCCATATGGAGTTAAATATACTAACTCCACAGTCACACAGTTGTATAGAAATTTGAAAATATTGACAGGGAATGAGTGCAACAGCGAAAGCTTCTTTATATACTTCTATACATTTCTTCTTCTGTGTTACAGAACTATGCATAGTTATATCATAGTCAGTAAAATGGAAATCCAGACAAATTGTATTGTATGATATGGTACTCTCAACAAAGTATGTCCCAACACACAGTCCTGCATTGCAGTCTGGGCTGTAGTAGTTAATTTTCGACGTACCCCCTACAGGTACCCGTCTTCCTCTTTCATCTGTTGCTGATAGACACATGAGGCCTTGACAATGCAAATCGCAAATATTTTTAATAGTTTCTTTTTCTTCATCTGAGCTACCACCAATTCAGACAGATCGGACCTTGGCTTAACGTTTCATCCAAAGAGACCACACACTCAGGAGTGCAGCATCTCCTCTTATGTTGCACTTCAGTGTTAGTACTTGAAAATGTATCCCCAACTACTTGTGAGATTAAAATGCACAACCTTCTGCACCAAAGCCAAGTGTGCTACCTGTTGAGCTACTGTGGCAAGCTATGGATACATTGGGTTAGCTTATGACTCAGGAGTGTACTAAACAGTTAGTGACTACCCTGAATACTATGCTGCACATCACAAATCTCTCCACGCATCTGTATCACAGTCCACACGATGGAGCAACCAGGGCAGGAAGCACTGGCAGTAGGAATCAGAAGGGTTCAAGGTCCATTTGGTGTAGGAAGTCACAGCATCAGCCCTATGAATCCCCTTCAGATAAGAGTGGCCATGGTAGACTTCGCCCCTGTAACTGACGCTGACCATATGTTTGAAAGGGTCTGAAAAACAGAAGTACAGAAAGCCCTTCTTGGAGAGGGCAAATCAGAATCCATGAAGACATGCTCAACTGTCCATCTTCAGAGGATGCTTCTTTTAATATCAACTGCATAGATGGCCATCACACAGGAGATATTGGTATGAGAAATTCTATACAGTGGATACACCATGCCATTTATCCAAAGACCATCACCTCAGAAGCCACTGCTAGCAAATGTTTCACCCCACCAAGTGTGAGCAGCTCTTCAAGAAGTGTCTATCCTCCTTTTAAAAAAAGGACCATCTCTGAGGTTCCACCAGACCAGAGAGGGTTTGGAGTTTATTCAAGTTTTTTTTGTTGTTGTTTCCAAAAAAGAACAAGAACCTCAGGCCAACTCTGGTTCTCAGTGTCCTAAACCTGATTGTCAAATAGACCCCATTCAAAATGGTCACAGTGTCAACAGTTTTTCCCTGTCTCATATGTGCACTACAGAACTCCAGAACACCTACCTTCACATAAAGATCACTGAGAGAAGGCAATCTGTACATGTTCAAAGCTTTGCAGTTCAGGCTGAAAACATACCTGTGCATGGCAGTAGATGCAGGTCATCAGTGACTGAAAAGGATCCATGAGTTTCCGTACCTAAACAGTTGGCTTTTCACTGCAGTAAACAGCGAGTCATTACTGATAGCCAGAGACTACTTTCTACAGCTCTCCCTATCTTCTGACATCTCTGTAAACTATGAAGAGTCACAGCTTCAGCCCTCACACCAAATTACTTTTATTGGAAGCCCATCTGGACACAACTTCATGTCAAGTGGCTGTCATCCTAGAAAGACGGTCCATCCTTCAATGAATAGTTCAAATGCCTTGTTATCAGAATCATCATATTTTGCTGGTTCTAAAAGTTCTGGGCCTCATGGCAGCCTCCATTACTATGATCACTACATCAGATTTCCCATGAGGATTCTCCCAGTAGATGTTTTCAACACACTGGTCTGAGCTGATGAACTCCCATTTAGCCACTATTCATTTGATTTAGATATGCAGGAATCATCCACATTCCTTCAGACAGGAAGACCATTTATTCCACCTTCTCTGACAGCAGTAGTGACCATTGATGCCTACTCTTTGAGGCTGGGAGTTCATTTCGAGGGGAAGATGGACAAGCTGTTTGGACTCAGTCAGAGGCTTGCCTTCACATAAACTTGCTGGAGAAGAGATCTATCCTCCTGTCATTGCTGGAATTTCAGAACCTATTATCTTTGTGAGTGGTAGCCATACAGTTCAACATTAATCCGGTTATCTGGTATATCAGCAAACAGGGAGGAACAAAATCTTACCCCCTTTGCAGA
This sequence comes from Protopterus annectens, assembly GCF_019279795.1. Classification (NCBI taxonomy): domain Eukaryota; kingdom Metazoa; phylum Chordata; order Ceratodontiformes; family Protopteridae; genus Protopterus; species Protopterus annectens. Next base: position 1,370,323,306 of record NC_056741.1, read on the forward strand.
GTATGACAGTTGGCTTTGGATTCAGGTTGACTTCTAGTAGCAACACACATTCTGGTGAAATTCAGCTGGCTAGTGAACAGGCTTTGCAGGTCTGTCCTAATACCTCGTGAGAAGTTATCACTTTGTTAGTGGGTCATGAGATTTTAAGTTACTGGTGGCATGACACCTTTCTGTTATTTGTTTGCCTCTCCCTCCACTACCAAGTGCAGAACGTACCTTGCCTTAGTTTCCCCAGCTGGACAGTCACCCACTGATGCTGTTGTCTGCGATTGACCATGTGGACTTCTTTACACCTTTATCCTCTTCCCCTAATATCCACGTTTTTCAGAAAGCATCAAACTGCAAGTCATGAATAGTACTCATTATTCCACACTGGGACAGGCAGATTTGGTTTCCCCTGCTCAAACCAAATTTAAGATTGCTCCATTGGATTTTAGATCCACGACCAGATCTTCCTTCATACCCCTATGGTCAACCACACTCGGACCTTAATAGTCTCAAGCTAATCACATGGTTTCTCGAGTTCTTTTAATTGCCAGACATATTTCCCTTTCATAGCACATAATCCACATGTTGTCTGCTTCTCAAAAAGTGTATTCAAAATATTTATAAGAGTTAATAGCAATGCTTTTCTATTTGGGCCACTAGTCAAGAGTTTGAACTGTATTCCATTTCTATTGCAAATGTTTTACAGTTCCTGTCCTCATTATTCGAAGCAGATTCCAGCTTCTCTGCCATCAAGGTAGAGTTAGCTGCCATTTCTTATCACCATAGATACCAAAACAATACCTTGGCATCTCATACGCTGTATAAGGCTTCTCTCAAAGGAGTATTCCTTCTTTGTCCTTCCCTTAACCTTACTCCTCCATGGGATTTATATTTAGTCCTGAAAGCAGTAACAAAGGCTCCTGTTGAACTATCCTCATCTGCAGACCTTAAGTTTTTGTCATGGAAAATATATTTTCTAGTCGCTATCACATCAGCTAGATGAATTTCAAAACTACATGCTTCGTCTGTTACTGTGCCATATTTAATCTTTCACCAGTCACTTTAAGAGCTAACCCATTTTTATTCCTAAAGTAGCTTCTAAAAAACTCATCTTGTACCTCAAGAACCAAAATTTTCAAAAAGGACTTCCAAATGTTCATCTGTTTTGCCCCTACTAGATTGGACTCCAAAGATTTTAAATAAACACTGTGCATATGGCTATCTGATAGTATCTCTTTGAATACCTTAACAACAGCAAGTTCCGAGCTTCAAAATCTAAGGCCCATTCTACAAGATCGATATAAACGTATTCTGTCTTCTTCAGGAATTCCTCAGCTGATGACATTTGTGGAGCAGCAACATTACCTATGCTTTATACCTTTTCAAAACTTTCATTGTAAATTGGACACCATTTGTAGAATCAGACTTGCATTTGGAGCTTCAGTTTTGAAAAATATCCTGCCAGGATTTTATCAAAGATCTCAGGTAGCTTGAATTTCTGTCCCAGCTGTCAAATTGGACATACTGATGAACAGGATGCAGAAGTTGTATACTTACCATAGTGCTGGATTCTTTAAATCCAAGTCAGTCCAGTATGACATCCTTCCCTCCTTACCCCAACCAGATTGTCATTTTATGTTCTTTCTTAGAATGTTATCACTGTTTTCCTGACACATGTAGTCACTAGGCAGCAAACTTGATCTGAAAGGGGAGGTTCACATGGGATTATGGGAAAGTTTGAAGGAGTTTAAGGCACTAGAGCACTAGCGAATGTCCAAATTGGAATCCTTGGATCAGCTCAGTACCCAGCTGCTGTATCAAACAGTGCTGGATGAACAGCATCCAGCATTATGGTAAGTACATGTCTTCCATTTTCTTTGGGTTAATTAGGAGCCCATTGAAGGCCGATTAGTTGCATAATGAGTGGTCATCTTGTAACTTATTTTGCTGTTCGATGTGTTTTTTACTGGCTTGTATAAGCAGTATATCATCTGCATACATACCTACTTTTTGAGTTTTAGCAGCTCTAAAGACAGGTCATTGACAGTGTGTATAGCTTCACCAGATGTTTTTGTCCGGACTGTGACTTTGGGAGTTGGGCTTCCTTTGTTATAGCTGTAATTTAGGGCACATCATTCCGGGCTTTGGTCCTTAGACTGCCCTCTAGCTTCTTTCACATTGGTGGTTCAGTGCTTTAGTTTGGGATTCAGCCCAGTTGTAGGACTCATCAATAATTGTATCCAATGTTACAAATAAGCTTACACACAGAGGAGAGGAAGCTGTAGTAAACTTGAAATTATCTCTTTACAGGTAACTTTGGAACCAGCAGATGGAATCTTCCTCAAAGTTTTGTCATGTAAGCTTATCAAGAAGAATGTGATGATTTGCTGTTTTGAAGGCTCTGGTCATATCTAGATAAGGCCCTGCTGTCATAAGGTCTTCATTCATATTGCAGTAAATGGTATCTATTACCATTGAAAGGGAAATAGAAGTGCTAAAAGCATTGCAAAATCAAAGCTGAGTATCAAACAAAAGACCATAACTGTGAATGTGATGTGTAGTTGTTTATAAAACAGTTATTTTTAATATTTTGGTTAAATTGCAGAGACTAGATATGGGAGTATAATCCTTTAGTTCTGTAGTAGTGGTTGTTGTGGCAGTGGTATTATGTATGCATGTCTGAATATTGAAGGGACCCATCATTTGAGAGCGAGAGAGAGAGAGAGAGAAAGAGGGATTAAAGATATTAATTAGGGGTTTTGCAGTTTTTTTTGTTTTGTTTTTTTTTGGCAGCAGTCTTTAAGAAGGAGGAATGAAGCCTGGAGGGAGACTGTCAACTCTGTCAAGTTTAATTAGTATGGCTTTAGTCTGTTTGACAGTAATTTGGGAGAAGTGAAATGTTATTACATATGAGGCTAGGTGGTATAAAGAAAAATCAGTTGGATCACCATATGTCCATGTGGATTGAAAGTAATTAGGTATGCTACTTGTTATGTTATTTATGTGGACTTCCAAAAATTTGCATAATTACTAGCAAATGATTACTTCCTTGTGTGGAGGTTGTTCTTATCTGATGTGGAGTCAAGGTAATGGGCCTGACAACTGTTTTAGTTCTTTCTAGAAATGTTTCGGCCTGGTCCATTTAGCTTCTTTTTCATTCATTAGATACATAGATTTGGATGAATTGGTAGATACCCTACTTTCTTTTAGAGAGTTTTGGTGCAGTTGAGTGTTAAGATGGTCCCATTTCCAAGTTTTATCCCAAGACCTCATTTTGTCTTTAATTTCTTTATTAATCCATTGGCAAACATGTGTACTAAGCTATCTTTTAGTGAGAGGGAATAAGGTATCCTATATTGGGACAATTGTAAAAAAGAAGAATTAGAGGAATGCACTTGGGTCAGTCATGAGATAGAGGACCAGTCTATACAGTTAAGAAGTGTATTACATTGCTTACTTCAGGAATGTCTGTATTGTAGACATCTGTTCCATGACCACATGATCTTTGGTGTGTGCCTTCACCACATGTTGCTGTCTGGACAGTGACTGTAGGAATTAGTTGTCAAGAAGGTCTGTAAATTGGATGAAGTTTGTTGTAGAGTAATCATAAAATATTGAGAGCTTTTCAGGAGTTTCATAGGTGTTTTAAGGGAGAAGTTAACTGCTTAGTGGTCAGATTTTCCTAAGTAGTTTGTGACACTAGGATTAGCACAGAAAGAAGAGATGTTGTTAAAGAAAGGCTCAAGAGATTATAACACCAGGTGGGAAGGGAAATACCTTGATCTAGGTAATTAGCATTAATAAAACTGAGAAATATTTACGCATATTTGTTGCTAGTTATGTAGGTATGCCAGATTATTTTGGAGTAATTAAAGTCAGTCTGGCTTAGATGTCAGCATTCTCAGTCAGAGGAGGGCACAGAAGGGGACTAATAGTTGGCAGTGAAATGGTTGGCAGTTTTATTGATAACTACCCGGACCTCTACAAGTTCCAATATGGTATCATGCATGATAACATGCTAACTTTGCACTGTAACCAAGTTTCAGTAAGTAAAAAAAAATGTTTTTAACACTTTTATTGAATTATCATGTGTGACATAGGCAAACTTGCATTTATATAAAAGCAATCAAACCATGTTAACATGTTTACAAGTACTATACATCACATATATTGTTATATATCATATAATCTAAGCAACATCATATAAATTATTAACTTACTGCCTTCTCTTAGATCTCATTCCTCCACCAAACCATTATTCCAAAGATTTCCGTTTTTTAACAAGAAACATCTTTATTAAATTGTCACTTGTAACGTAGGCAATCATACATTTATATAAATGAAAACAAACCATATTGACATATTTTAGTTGCAGTCGTTATACATCGCAATGTCAAATATTTCATAGATAATTCAAATCCTACTTCCTTTAAACCTCATTCCTCCTCCAAAACATTATTCTGCGTGTATTGTTCCCACAATTCACATTTTTTCTGTGTAATTTGCACCTATCCTTTTCTAAAGATCACATTTCCAATTGTTTTATCTCTGTTACTGTATTCACTACTTCTAGTACAGTTGGTTTAGACTGATTTCAATTTTTTGGTAACTGATTTTTTGGCAGCCACCATAATTAGACTCAGCAAGGCCTTACTATGTTTAGGCAATTCCATTTCTGTATCACAGCTCAAAACATCCATTTCCTTAATTATACCAATTTGCTCACCTAGTATTTCTGATAGAGTAGTCTGCAGGGAATTTTTTAAATCTGCCAACTCATTACACTCCCCAAAATATGTTCCCAATTACCTCTTTCTTCCCCTTCACACTTCCAACTTTTGCTATCTACCTGAGGAAAAATTCTTTGGAGTCTACTGGTGTATAAAAATACCTATGTAAGCACTTCCAAACAAAGATCTTAAATCTTTTAGACTTTGTGAGCTGCTTATCTATTTTCTCTTTCCAATCTTTTCTAACCTCCTCTGATTGATTCTTTTAGTTATCATATAATATTTTATATGCTCTACTAAATGATCTCTTTTTAAACAGCAGCTTCAGTTGTAGATTCTACCAAAAACTCTACCAGTGCTGACATTTCACTTAGGATCCCCCTATCCTTTTTTCTTTGTCTATACTCTTATCAGTCCTTGATAGGGAAGGCAGTCTCTAGCCTGCAGTCCAGATAAATTCTTGGCCTCTTCCCATTCTTTTACCTTTCCCTCTCTATTTTCTCCCAATACTTTGGTTCCTTTGCTAGTTTTTTCCAGTAAATTCCATCCCCCTCTTGCCTGTTGCCTGTATCCCTAATTGCAGTCATCCCTATCAGCAAACTTCTTTTTCCATTCCTGTGTTGGCTTAGTTCTTAGAATACTTTTTTTTGCTGCTTTATGAATATGATATTCTGTATGGTTATTGTTATTCTTCTTAAGGGTCTGCATCCAAAATCTCAGTGGCTCCTTGTTTCTTGAGCTTCCCCCCATTTCATCATTATCCCTTTCCATTTTGAATTATAACCTTCTGCTTGTGCTATGAATAGGGACCTTAACAGTGTAGCTCTGAAATAGAATTGAAATGGCTTATGTGAATATCGATCTGATGAGTCTTCACCATCTTTAGGTATTACAGCCACCATGCCTTTCTTCCAGGATGTTGATGCTTCTTCTCCTTTTATAATACTGTTAAACAAAACCTTCCAGATCTTTATCAGTTTCCTCTCTCCTAGCTTCCAAACTTCCACAAGAATCCCATCTGTTCCTGGGGATTTTTCTGTAGATTGGTTATACATTTTTATCTCATCTCCTCTTATCCTATCTGTTAGTGATTGAACTTCATCTACGTCTAACCTTGGCATATATAATTCTTCCATAATTATTTCCATTTGTGCCTTTTCTTGATTTCCATATTTCACTGCTTTATACAGAATTTCATAAATATTCCTAAATATTTATAATACCTCTACAAGATCTCTGGTTATCTTCCTTGTTATAGGCTCTCTAAGCTTGGTGACAGCCTTTTCTATTTTCTGTTGCTTGAGTCACTCTGCTAAAAGTTTTTGTGCTGTAGAATTATCAAAAAAACAGTTGTTTAACAGCAGTCTTTCTAAACTCATGCATATTACCTCAGTAATCCCTTGTTTTCTGTTTAACATTCTGCAGCTGCTCTTCTTCTTGTTCTGTGAGATTCCCCCTATTTTGCAGCACTTTAACATTTGTCAGTCCCTCTAAATAATTCTTGTTACTTTTAACCATATCTTCCTTTCTTTTATTTCCACCATATTTTTAAACTGCACTTTAATTTTATCCAACTCCCTAGCTATATTTTCAGAAGAGATTTCTATCTTCTCTAATAGCTCCTGAATAATTTCCACTAGCCATTCCTTAAATTCCTCTCTTTTCAACAGATAACTGGGAAAGAGCTGGTGTCTCATTTTTATTTCATTACCATGTGTTTTTATTGTAGTCATTATTGGCGCATGATCTGAAATAGTTATTGGGTACTTATCAAGACCTTCAATTAAATGCACATGTTCCTGTAAAATGTAAATTCTCTCTAGCCTAGCCCAGTTTTTGTATCTTGGGGAATAATATTTAAATTAACTCTGAACTACTAGTACAAAATTCACATCTTCCATGCCAAATATTTTCATAAATTTCTTTAAAAATCTACCCTCCTTTGTTATATTTTCCCTTCTGGGCCCCCAGATAAATCTTCACTGCTGCAAATCAAATTCCAGTCCCCACCTATAAGAAGTATTCCTTGCTGAAAGCTGATTATTTCTCCCAGAATTTTCATAAGCTCCATTGTAGCAGATGTTCTTTGTGTTTCACTGTTGCAGTCATTACATTTGGGTTATCCTGCTGGCAGGTTGCCCTCAGTCAGCCTGAATTCCTACATCTTGGGTCCTGCATAGGTTGCTGTCGCCTCTTCCCTGATGTCAGGTCGTCAGGGGTATAAAAGATGCAGCCGACGCCATTTTATTTAGTCTTTCTTGCCGGGCGGTGCCCGAAGCAGAAGCAGTTCACAAGTGCCGGTCGGCCAACTCCTGAGATTTTTGTGTTCGAGTTTCAGATCCGAAGTCTTCATTAAAAGCTAAGTACCCCGTTGGGGAAACGTTTTTCTTGCTCCAGACCGATGTCAGAAAAAGTTAATAATTGTATTTCTTGTGAAAAGCAAATACCTCATAAGGACTTTCATTCTTACTGTATTGCTTGCCTAGTCCCTGACCACGACGTTGCTAGTTGTCAGTTTTGTGCTAGATTTAACCAACGCACTATTAAGTGTCAGTACGATTTTGCATTAAGCTTCTTTGGGCAAAGATTTAATTATACAATGTCGTCGGAAAGCCATCCGACTACTGGAGTTCACAAAAAACGAAAAGAAAAAGACAGGCAACCGAGGTCCAAAACCGACGACGAAGCTCTTCTAAGCAAGTCGCCGGTTCGCTGGTCCTCAGTGAGGTGCTTTCGCAGCCCCCGACGCCCGCTACTTTAGAGTCGCAGGCCGCTACCGATTCCCACGTGGAGTCGGCCAGGCCACTGGAAACTCAAGGTATTGGAGCCTCAGAGATTATTCCCTCAGATGGGTCCAGAGCCGCTGAGCAGGCATCGGCTTCTGAGGGTGTATTCAAACCTAAACAATTATATATTAAACCGACTTCAAAGACAAAGGCTAAAACACCTTTAAAGGCAAAGAAACAAGTTCACCAGCCACAAGGACATGCCGAAAAAACAGATGCCCAAAATGGCCGAAGACTTAATTACCTTGATCAGGGTTTCCCATCCCCCTCCTTATAAGAGGCCTAGGCAAGAGACAGACTATGAATCTTCAGATCAGGTTTCCATTTCTTCTGATTCCTCTTCTGATCAGGAATATTCTCTTCCCCCCTATGAGGATTCTGATGCTGAAGAATCAATTCCTTCAGCTTCTCCTCCTGAGGACTACTGTTTTGAGGAAACCTTGCATACCATGAGGGAGCACTTCCACTGGGAGAGACAAGATTTTTCAGAATCTAAGAAAAGGCTCAGAGACTTCGTTTTACTACCTCAGCACAGGCCTCTAGCTATTCCACCTGTGTTAGACATTGTAGATGATGTGTTCTCGGAGTCTAGTCTGACCCCTGACTCTTTACCTCCAGCTCCTGTTAAGCCGGACAGATACTACAGGGTCCCTGACTCTCATAAATTCCTTTACAGAAACCCTAATGCAGACCCAGAAACTATTTCTCAGGGTCCAGAAGGAGTCAAGGCTTCTACTGCAAAAAAACCCTACCCCTCTGACAGGGATTCTAGGGCACTGGATAGATGGGGAAAAAAGATTTACATATCTGCTACTTTGGCTATAAGGGCCTTAAATTGCCAGTTTCATATGCTCAAATGTCAGCAATATATCATGACACTGCTTAAACAGAAAATGATGGCAAATTCTGAATTTGCAGAAAACAAAGAAATGCAGGATTTATTGCATGCAGCTAAACAAGTTGGAAAGCATACTTTGCAATGTGGGTTTGATTCTCTGGAGGCCTCCTGCAGGGCCGCTGTTACGGGTTCTGTCATTAGGAGGCATGCTTGCTTAAAGGAACAAAATCTGCCTGACCATGTTAAAGCAAAATTATTAGATGCTCCTTTACAACATGATACCTTGTTTGATGTTAAGGCAGAAGAGGTGTTAAAGAAAATGGAGGACAAAGCTAAATCTATGCAAACGGTCAAGGACTTCTTACAGATACAGCCATCTAGATTTAGCATACACTGGCCTACAAAGAATTGGTCCTTTCCAGTCTCAGACAGACCTCAAAGAGGCAGACCCAGACACCCTAAAGGCAGATCACAGCCGCAAGATTCCAACAGGTCTAAGCAGTAGAGTGCTCCTACCTCCAAAGGTGGAGAAGACAAATCACAACCATACAGGAAACAGTCCCAATGACTTCCCTCTGCCTGTACCAAGCACTTATCTTCTGGTAGCACCCTTAGGGGGAAAACTAGCACTTTCTTCTCAAAATTGGTACATTATAACACAGGACAAATGGGTTCTAGACATAGTGTCACAAGGCTACAAGTTTCATTTCCATACCCTGCCAAGGGCAAACGGTTGGCCAGACCTGCCAAAAAATCAATGAGCAGAGGCTCAAAAACAAGTCATAGCTCTCATGGACATGAGGGCTATTCAACAAGTGCCACAGCAAGAGCAGGGACAAGGATTTTACTCAAGACTGTTCTTGGTACCCAGAAAGGACAAAGCATGGAGACCAATACTGGACCTGTCTATTTTAAACACTTTCCGGAATATACCAAAATTCAAGATGTTGACCTTACAGCAGCTTCTCCCCATGCTGGGCAGCAAGGCTTGGCTTGTGACTTTAGACCTAAAAGAGGCATACCTGCATGTCCCAATCAGACAATCATGCAGAAGATACCTCAGATTCAAGGCTGACTCAAAGCATTACCAATCCTCTGCACTGCCCTTTGGCTTATCTACTGCACCCAGGGTCTTCACAAAGTGCCTGGCACCAGTAATTGCTTACTGCAGACAAAGAGGAATACAAATATATCCTTACTTGGACGACTGCCTCATACAAGCAGAGAACAAGGACATTCTACTACAGCATCTGACTTTTGTGATAAGACTTCTAACATGCCTAGGGTACACAGTCAACAAAAAGAAATCAAAACTAGTACCCTCTCAAGAGATAATATTCCTGGGTGCAAGCTTAAATACAACTGCCCAGATGGCTTATCTCACTCCAGACAAACAAAGGCAACTGACTACCTATTTCAAGGAAATGGCAACAAAGGCCCAGTTATCTGCAAGAAGAACTCTGCAGGCTTTGGGCTTCATGGCATCCTGCATCTTAATAATTCCATATGCAAGACTGCATATGAGGAAAATCCAATGGTACCTAAAAAGTGTCTGGACACAACATTGCCACAGTCTGGAAACATTGATTACTCTAATTCCCTGCCTGCAGCAAGAATTTCGATGGTGGGCAAAGGCTTGTCACCAAAACAAGGGACAGCCATTCTCACTACCCCCAGCCAGGCAGAGCCTAACAACGGATGCATCAGATTATGCCTGGGGGGCACACATGGCAGGAAGAGGTATTCAGGGCACCTGGTCCACAAACTAAAAGCATCGACATAGCAATCAAAAAGAGATGCTAGCTGTTCAAAATGCCCTGACAGCCTTCAAGGACCTACTTCATCTGGGACAACTACTGATAAAGACAGATAACACCACGGTCATGTGGTACATAAACAAGCAGGGGTGCACTCATTCTTATCCCCTGTGCAGACTAGCCATGGCTTTATGGGACACAGCATTGACTTACCAAGTTCATCTGCAGGCACAATTCCTGCCAGGAAAGGAAAATACTCTGGCAGACGAACTAAGCAGAAACCTCATGGATCCCCACGAGTGACACCTGGATCCACAAGTCTTCAGCATGATAACAATGAAATGGGACGCCCGGACATAGATCTATTTGCCTCCCCTCAAAACAATCAACTAAAAAGATTCTGCACAAGGACTTATCACAGACAAGCTTGGAAAGTGGATGCCTTATCTTTCAACTGTACAAACTTATCAGTATATGCCTTTCCTCCACTGCCTCTCCTCCCCAAGGTACTCCTAAAGGAAAAATTATTCTGATTGCTTCAGACTGGCCACGCCAGTACTGGTATCCGATCTTAAGGAACTTGTCCCAATGCCCAGCCTGGAACTTACCTCAAATACCTCATCTACTGTCCCAGCAAAACAATCAGATTCTGCACAGCCAACTCAGGACCCTAAACCTGGTAGCATGATGGATAATGTAGCCATACAAACCACACCTCTCAGTAAAGCTGTGATGGATGTCATTTTAGAAGCCAGAAGGCCTAGTACTAGAAAATCGTAGGCTGGGAAATGAAAGAGATTTTGCGCTTGGAGCCATGCTCAAGGAACTGATAAAGCTATCCCAAATATTCCTCAGAGTTTGCAATATTTAACTGAGATGCTGGAAAAAGGCCTATCTTTTTCATCAGTTAAAATCCATGCCTCTGCCATTTCGGCTTATTACAATACAGAGCCTCCACTCTTTTCTCATCCTTTATTAAGGCAGTACCTCAGAGGAGCCAAAAACTTAAGGCCTCCAAGGAGAACGCCAATACCTGCATGGGACCTCAATTATGTCTTGGAAAAACTCACCCTACCTCCTTTTGAGCCAGCTGCTACTGCGGATATAAAGTTATTATCTTAGAAAACAGCTCTGCTCCTAGCAATAACTTCTGCAAGATGAGTTTCAGAGCTACAGGCTCTCATGGCTGTGGAACCCTTTATCATTTTCTGTCCGGACAGAGTCTCTCTGTGAACAAACCCTACATTTATGCCTAAGGTGGTATCCAGTGTAGCCCTTAACCAAACAATTAATTTGTCAACTTTTTATCCAAATCCACTGAACAAGGGGAGAAAATTCTGCATTCTTTGGACGTACACAGATAACTTAGATTCTACTTGGACAAAACTAAAGTTTTCAGAAAGACAGAGCAATTACTAGTGGTATATGCCACAGCATAGGTTCATAGGTTGGTACTAGGCTATCAGCCCTAGGGCCTATACAAGCCTAGCCATAACAATTCCCTGGCTATTTCTTCCCACATTATTTACTTTCCTGGACCCCTGTCTAGCAGGGCGACTGACGTGATCCCTGAGGTGAATTTCCTTTCTCCCATCCAATCGTCAAGGTTCCTCTTGAAGAGGTCCAAAGAGGCACTCTGCTTGACATGTATGGGCAATCTATTCCAGAGTCTGGGGAGTCTCTGGGTCAGGAACCTATCCCTCCAGCATGTTTTGTTTATTGTGATGACAAGATTTAGATCCCTGGAGCGTGTAGCTCTGAGGGATTGGGATTTCTTTAAGTGTAGCATGTCCAACAGCTCTGGGTTTGACATGGCCTTGTATGTTAAGCAGAGATCGTCTCTGAGTAGACGATATGCGACAGAGTATAGCTGGAGTTTTTTAAGGCGGTCAGCGTAGGGCATCTGCTTTAGGCCTGTGATTCTTTTAGTGAGGTATTTCTGAGGCCTTTCCAGATGTTGCAGATGTCTTGAGAGGTACATACCAAATGGGGCGTTGTATTCTATAATGGGTCTAATGAGGGATGAGTACAGTGGGACAATGACCTCCTTTTTTCTGGATGAAAAGCCCTTCGTGATGAGGTGTGCCACATAGAAGGATTTCCTGACTGTTGTGGCGATGTGGTTATCGAAGGTGAGACCACTGTCCACCTGTGTCCCTAAGTCTCTTATCACACTTTCTGTGTTTAGTGTACTGCCACCTATATGGTAATTCATGGATACATGTTTTTCCCAAAGGGATAACAATACATTTCTTGGCATTGAGCTTGAGCCCATGGCTCTGGCACCAAGCATCTGTTTCTGTAAGGCCCTTTTGTAGAGTATCCACATCATTTGGGGATTCAGTAATGGCTCCCAGTTTGCAGTCATCTGCAAACTTTGTTAGCTAGAGTCCCTTAGTGTTGACCTGTACTTCAGAGAAGTAGATGCCAAACAAGAGCGGCCCCAGGACTGAACCCTGAGGTACTCCACTTGTCACTTGTCTGGAGCTCGATTTGGAGTCGGCTACTTTTACAGTGTGGGTTCTATCAGTAAGCCATTTAGCAACCCATTGGGTGACATAGGGATTAATGCCCAACTTAGTAAGTTTATCTATGATTCCAGAGTGGGGGAATGGTGTCAAAGGCCTTGGCAAGGTATAGATAGGCTGTGTGGACCACCTTACCCTTGTCCATGGCTCTGGAGACTGATTCAAAGAAGTCAATCAGGTTCAGGAGACAAGATCGGCCCTTCACAAACCCAAACTGGGTGGGGTCCAGTGTTTGAAGGTTGCCAATGTCTTTGTTTATAAGTTCCATGATAATACGCTCCATGGCCTTGCAGATAAGGCTTGTCAGACTGATGGGACGGTAGTTTCCGGGATCCAAGGTGGATCCCCCCTTGTGGATTGGGATAACTGTAGCTCTGCCACTCAGTGGGCACGAAACCTGAGGTGAGGCTATGATTAAACATGACACTTAGGTGAGGTGCCAGTTCATATTGTAGTTCATATAGTACACAGCCCGGGATGTCATCTGGTCCCATGGATGCTGTATTCTTGGCTTTAGAGAGTGCGTTTTGTACCTGTGTGGCCGTTATTACTGGAATTTGGCAATCTTCCGTTATTGAGATGGGCCATTTAGGGGGTGAGAGGGGGGGGTGAAGTTGGCACTGAATCGATCTGCCAGGATATTGGCAATATCCTTCGGATCAGTATATTTAATGCCATTCTGTTTTAGCTCAGAGCAGATCTGAGCATTGCCATTTAGATTCTTGACATAGTTATAGAATGCCTTGTGGTTGTCTTTGGAATCTTTGGCAATTTTATTTTCGTAACTAGCTTTGGTGGATTTTATGAGGCATCTCAGTTTCTTACTGAGGCCAGTAAGGGAGATTTTTGCATCCTGGGATTTTCCTCTTTTCTGCAAAAGTTTCTTCCTTTTGTTGTAAAGTTTGTTTATGGCAGGGGACCACCAGATTGGCTTCCTTTTTTTTGGATGAGAGCATTTTGGTTCTATTTGGGATGGCACGATTCATGCATAAGTGGATGTGCTCGTACAGTGCCTTAGTGTAGGATTCAGCAGTTGAACTTTCAGTTCCCGTCTGCATGGGTGTTATGAAGTTTGTCACTTCTGACTTGAGTAGCATGAAGTTGGCTTTGGAGAAGTTTTTTATGGTGGTTTCTTTACTGGGGGGGTGGGGGTGGGATGTGGATGTTAAGGGTGATTAGCTTATGGTCAGACCTGACTAACGAGGGGGTGACCATAGGTATAGAGCATTGATTTTCCATGTTGGTAATGACCAGGTCTAGGATATTGGAGCCCCTGGTGGGACTATGGATTAGTTGATCCAGGGCATTGGAATTTATGAATTCCAAGAACCGTTCTTAAAGGTGTTGGGACATGAGTAGTTTTCCCAGTTAATGGCAGGGTAGTTAAAATCACCCAGTATTAGGGTGTTTGGTTCTATCTTAATATTTTCCAGTATGTTTAGAAAGGTATAGTGAGAATCTTGGGGTATGGTGGGGGATCTGTAGCAAGCTACAATTTGGATTGCAGTCTTACCTAGTGTTAGTTGCACTTGGAGAATTTCAGACACATTGTGTTGGCCAACTAGCCTGGTGGTGTGAATATCCTTGGTGAATATTGACACTCCTCCACCTTTAGTGTTTCGGTCCTGGTTTGGTGGCGAAAAGTGTGGTAAGAGTTGTAGCCTGGTATTGCAGGGTGCTCTCTGGAGCCTTGAACCAGGTCTCAGTTACTGCACAGATATCGATGTTCTCCATTTTAGGAGTGCCTCGAGAGAGTGCATTTTGAGGTTTAGACTTCTAGCATTGAGTAGCATTACCTTCAGATTTTGCATGCTTGTACCTGTTACGGTGGTGGTTTTGTCCTTTGAAGTTTGCCTAAAAAGGCACTATAGGGGTGGCAAGAGCCTTAGCCAGTAACCTGAATCCCAGGGGCGACAGGTGCAGACCATCTCTGGCAAAGCATCATGGTCTGTCAGTCATGTCATCCCAGGCAGACAGATACTGGATCCCCTTTGAATGACACCATAAGCTTAGCCAATTGTTGAAGTCAATCATTTTATCCTTATATTGTGGTATCATTCTGGGTGAAGGCAGGATGCTACTCAGGGCTGGGGTCATACCTGCCTGGGCCACATGATCCGAGAGCTCTTCCATGTCTCTTTTCATGTAGTCCAGGGAGGTACGTCTCAAGTCATTCACTCCAACATGGACAATGACAGAGTCATATTTGTACTTGTTGTGGAGTGACTTGAGTGCATGCTTTATGTGGCGGATCCTGGCACCCGACAGGCAGCTGACTGTAATTTTCTCCTTATTCAACCTGGTGAGAGGGACATCAGTGTGCCGGACTATAGAGTCACCTATGACTAAAGTGTTAGGTACATTGTCTTGCCTTAGGAGCTGTTGCTGGGTGGCACACTGGTGTTGTGAACTATGTAACACATTGGTTGTGATTGGTGTTTGTTTGCGTTTCAGCTTCAGAGGTCTTTGTTGCTTGAGCAGGTTACAGTTAAGGGCCTCTGCATATGTGGATTTAGTGTTGCTATATGTGGGTGTTGGTGGTGCGGGTTTAGAAGGGCTATGTGTTGCTTGAGATGTAGTGTGGGTGTTAACCTTCTCCTCTTGACTGTTTAGCACAATCTTGGGTGGAGAGAGCTTTGCTTCCATTTTGGCTATGTAAGTGCATCTCTCACAGGTTGTAGTGTTGGGTGGTAGGAGGAGAGGGTTGTCTGTGTACATGAGGCAATTGCTGCATTGCCCCAGTATGCCCAGATTCACCAGGTGGACAGGAGAAATCACCGGAAGCTGACCCTTGGACATGCTTGGTTTGGGGCTTTTTTTTTTTCTTTGTAAAGTATAGGAGCTGTTTACTTAGCAAGGTACTTTGCAATTATAGGCTGTTTAGTGCCTACTGTTAATTTCTCCTTGTTAACAAGGGGAGTTCAGTGTTTGTATGAGTTTAAGGCTTCCTAGTGCTTTCCAGCAAGTATTAGAGAAAGTGCTAGTCACAGGGATGCTTAAAGGTAAGATTGAAAAGAATGCAAGCAGACTATTTCAAAGTGGATAGGTCACTACATTTGTTTCTGCTACTCACAGCGTGGCAAACCAGTGCCTAAGGGCATTAGGCCACATTCAACCAGAGTTGCAGCCACTTCTGCAGCCTTTCTCAGGGGAGTAACAACCAAAGACATTTTGGAGGCTGCTACTTGGAGTTCAGTGCATACCTTTACAAAACATTACAATCTGCCTCTTTACTCTAAATCCAGGGCAGGCTGTGCCACTGCAGTTCTGCAGGGCCTCATAGCCGCTCCTAATGCTATTTAGCTCCAGCCCCCCAACCATAGCTTTGGGACTCAACCCAAATGTAATGACTGCAACAGTGAAACACGAAGAACATAGTACAATTGTGTGCACTTACCATAAATGTAGATGTTCGAGTGTATTCACTGTTGCAGTCCAGGTTACCCACCTGCCATCCCCCTTATTTTTACTGAACTTATCTTTACTTCTCTAATCTGTACAACCTAGGTAGTGTATTTGCTTATAGATGAAGATAAAGCTTATTTTGGTACATGTATGTTTTATTTACATAATTTTAGCCTACCCTTTTGGGGGCACCTGACATCTGGGGCAAGACAAACTAAATAAAATGGCGTCGGCTGCATCTTTTATACCCCTGACGACCTGACGTCAGGGAAGAGACGACAGCAACCGACGCAGGACCCAAGACTTTGGAATTCAGGCCGACTGAGGGCAACCTGCTAGCAGGATAACCCAAATGTAAATACTGCAACAGTGAAAACACTCGAACATCTACTTTTATGGTAAGTGTACACAACTGTCCTTTTTTTGGTGGAATATAAACACATTCCTGTGCAATCCTCCTCTCTTGCCAGTAGTCCCTTAGTACTACAAGTCTACCATCATTGCCTTTTTTATCCTCTTCTATTGCTATTTGAGCTCATTTTGCAATTAATATAAGCATGCCTCTCTTCCTTTGACCCAGGTGTTCTGCTGGGTAACCATTCTGAAAACTTTTCTTTATCAAATTTGCATGTTCATTTCTTTCCAAGTGTGTCTTCAGTAGCATAGCTATTAGTACTGTATATTTTTAATATAGTTCACTACTCTTTCTTTTTTGTATTTATCTGTGAGACCATTAATGTTTAAAGACATTATAGAAAACATAATTTTCTTGAGAATTTATTATTGCCTCTTTTTATGTATAACAGCTTTTTTGTTAAATGTCATATTCCAGTTTTGTGTTACATGCCTGTACTGTTTTGCAGGTAAAATATTTTATACAGTTGTTTCTTGTCATCTATGTTTGAGCCTATGTCACATCTTACAGAACTTTTTATTGTATTGAAAACCCTCAAAAAATACACCCCCAATATCCCCCTAAAACCTATTAATAATAACACACAAAACTATGTACATCTTCAAATGTTGAAGTTTTACCCTCCTAATAAGAACATATGTTCTAAACTGGCAGCCACACATACAGACTTGAGCTAACCTAAAAGAAAGGTCATCGGTGCTAAAATGCATAGTACAATCTGTTCTCCTATTAAGTGCTGCCTGGTTTTGTCTTAATTTTTTTGTTTTTTGTTTTTTTTTTCTTAATCTTATGGCTATCTCAGCTGGAAAAACACTTGAATACTTTCAGAAAACATTTTCTCCAAGCCATTTTTTTATCAGATTTCTGCTAGAGACATGAGAACCAGACACAAAACTGTTTACTAGAAAAAAATGTATAATATTCAGTATTCTTTTATATTTACTTGCTTTCTCTTAAAACATGTTTCTAGTTTAAGCTAGTGGCCTTAACCCAGCATTCCCCTATGCAACAGTGAGAAAAATCACACTAATTTTTCTTTTGTCATGCTCTTTTAAACAGATCTTTATTTTTTACATTGCAGTGTCTGCATCTCTTAAAACTGAACAAGGAGAAAGAGGGAAGGGAGAAATAAAAAAAGAAAAAACACAGAAGCACCTATTTGCATTAGTATCCCCATTACACTTACAATAAAATTAACTGAAAACAAATAACTTTATAACATGCAATGAAAATCATGCACTATTAAGAAAAAAATGTTGTTTTACTTGGTTAACTTTCTTCCTCCTCTTCCCCTCTTCTGAGTATTTTCTGAAATATTAATGGCATGAAGTAGGGAATATGCTTTAAAGTCCCCTACAAGTTTAACAAAGTCCTAAAAAGTCCAATATTTCCAGATTTTCTTGTTCTATTCCTGTTCATCTCCATCTCCTGTACCTCTTTCTCTGCTTCATTTCCAGTTTACTCCATTCTTCTAGTCAACGCTTGTGCTTTTTTCCCCTCTAGCAAGCATTTTCTATTGAAACACTAGAAAAGCTTTGATTGGCAGACTGTCTTTGTGGTCTTTATTGTCAGAAGAACATGAAGCAGAATCTCCTTCGCTTTCACAGTTCACTTTTTGTTGGAAAAACTTTTGTATTATTTCTTTCTTAGCATGCACTTTATCAAAAATGATTTTGGTCCTCCAAGGAAAAATATTTTGAAGATAGTTGGGTACAGCAGTTTGAATCTCAGGCCTGTTTCTCAATATTCACTGAATAATGGACTAAATTTACTCCTCTTCTGTCTGGTGTACAATAAGTAGTCATTCTCCCCAAACACTTTGTTGTCTCCCACTTTTCGTACTTTGTCCTTCTGCTACAGTTTTGTCAGTATCAATTCCCTGTGCTGGTAAGATTGGATCCCTGTTATTAAAGGTGTAGGATGTTTTCTCATAGCCAGGCCTGGAGCATACATACAGTGTTCCCTTTCAATTAACAATTCCTTTTGTGGAATACCAGTCCAGCCACCTATTTGTGCTTTTATAAAATGAATGCAGTTTGGTCCATCCAGCCCCTTGGGTAGAGTAGGAAAATCCCTCCCCAAGTGCCCTTTCCTCTAATTCCATTTTTTTTAAATCTCTCTTCCTGTGAAGTCTCATACCCAACTAGCCCTTTCTTCATTTCGCCCTCTAATCTTGCAGTTTTTATTTTATTTTTATTTATTTTACATTTGTTAAGCGGGAAAGTCCGACTGGACACAGATCCATTTTCAGCAGAGGCCCAGGGAGAAAAGCTCCAAGAACATTACATACAAGGAAATTTTACATACATAAACTGCTCTAGACATCTAATAAACACATAGCAAGCGGAGGCCCGGGGAGAAAAGCTCCAAGAACCTTACATACAAGAAAATTATACATACATAAACAGCTCTAGACATCTAATAAACACACAGCAATGTCAAATGTTCTATACCGTAATGTGCAGTTTTACAAGTTATTAAGAAAAATAAAGAACATAGGTCAATAATGTTAGGCATTAAGACAGCAAAATTTTTTTTTTTTTTAGTAATGGTTAATTATCTAATATTTAGCTATTCAAGGGAAATGTTTATCAGAATTTTCAGGGGAAAATTTAAGGTGTAGACCCAAAGTTAGATTAATAAAACAGTGTAATGGTAAGAATTAACCAGGGGAGTAGCATGGGCAAAGCCCATAATCTTATCTGAATATCTGTCTTTTATTTTTTCCAGCCTTTTATTGTTTGAGTTTATATACTCCATCAGTGTTTTATTTATTTTAGTCAGGTCTGTGTGCAATTGCCTTATACTTTCCTCTAGGTTACAGGAAGTCATGTCTGGAGTTTGCACTGCTTTTTTTCTGAACAACTACAGTACTTTTCCCAGTCAGTCTTTTTTTTTTTTTTTTTTGTCGCCTTTTATAGCTGATTTTTCTTCAGGCCCTCTGTATTTCTTTCCTCCTGGGATTCAGGCAGTGCACTTACTAATCAGTTACTGAAATTTACCTAGAAATCTAGGTCCACTGGCTTTCTCTCCCAAGTTTCTGTTTTCACACTGGGAGAGCTAGAATTAAGCTGTTACTCAATGTGCAGCCATCTTGGAAGTCCCTCTCCTCTTGAAATTAATATAAGTGCTCCCCTTTTCCTTTGTGCCGGATATTCCACTGAATAACCATTCTGAAATCCTTTCTTTCTCAAACTCATATGCTCAGTTCTTTCCAAATGTATTTCCTGTAGCATAGCTGTTTGCACTCTGCATTTTTCAACAGAGTTCACTGCTCTTTCTTTTTGTGTATATCTGTGAGAGCATTCACATTTAAAAATAATATGAAAAGTGTTGTCATTACGTTTAGAAGTTATTCCCCCCAGTTATGTATAACAGCTTTTTTAAAATGACTGATTTTATCTTTTGCGTTACATGCATACACTAATTTTGCTAGGTTGATCTTTTATACAGTTGTTTCTTGTCATATCCATTTGAACCTATGTTACATCTTACAAAACTTTTTGTTTTAGAAAACACCCCCCAGAATACTCCTAAAGCTTATTAATTTAATACTAACACTCAAAACTATGTGCATCTTCAAACCTATTAACTTAATACTAACACACAAAATTATGTACATTTTCAGATATTGACATTTAACCCTTCTAACAGGAGCAATTGTCCCAGACTGACAGCCACACTCAAATACTTGGATTAACCTGTAAGGAAGGTTATCCATGTTAAGATGCATGAGTACAACTTGTGCTTCTACTTCCACTAAGTGCTTTCTGTATTTGTCTTATCTTTATTCCTCTCCCAAAGTCGAATGCTTTCAAAAATATTTCCTAGCCATTGAAAGAAAGAAGTGTTCTGTTTGTATTACCAGTTATCAAATTGTCTCCATAGAGACATGAGAACCAGATACACAGTTGCCTCTACTTTATTCTGTTGTTCTGCCTGGTGTACATTGAGTAGTTATTTTCCACAAACACAGTACTGTCTCCCACTTCTAAGACTTTGTCCTTCTGCCAGCGTCTTGTCTCCTTTATTTGCTAGAGGAGACCCTTTTATTATATTTACTGTTCGTTTTTATTTGTTTCCCCTTAAAACCTGCTACTAGATCAAGTCAAAGGCCTTAATCTAGTCACTCCTCTAGATAAGAGTAAGAAAAAGCATAAACATTTTTCTTGTATCATTCTCTTTTGTGCTGACTTTTCTCTTTTTACATTGCAGTGCCTACATTTATTAAAAAAAGAACAAGGAGAAAGAAAGAGGAAAGATAGGAGCACCTGTTTAGTTTAGTATCCCTATTGTACTCAGATATAACTGAGAACGCTTCACTTTATAACATGCAGGTTATGTCGTGCATTATAAAAATACTATTAAGAACAAAATTTTGTTTTACTTACAGTTAACTATTTCTTTCCCCTTCCCTTCCTTCTCATTAATGTCATGAAGTAGGGCATATGCTTTGGAATCCCCTACAAGTTTAACAAAGTCAAATAAGTCCAATATTTCCTGGTTTTCTTGTTCTGTCATGCTTCACAAATATAATTAATATTTTGTAATCCCACATTTGTTTGTCAATTTCTGAGTTGCTGGTTTTCTTACTGCTGATCTCCGTTTCCCAAATCCAAACCCTGCTTCATTTCCAATGTACTTCTGGTGAACTCTTTTTTTTTTTTTATTTATTTATTTATTTATTTATTTATTTATTTATTTATTTTGCCTCTCAAGCATTTTCTTTTGAAATGCTGCAAAAAGTTTAACTAGCACAGTTTGGGTTTTAGTGCTAGAAGAACAAGAAGCATGATCTCATTCTGTTTGATAGCATAGTTTTTGTTGTAAAGACTTTTGTATTTCCTCCTTAGCACATTCTGCATCAAAAATTATTATGACCCTCCAGGAAAGAATATTCTGAAAATAGCTGGATATAGCAGCTCGAATCTCACATCTGCTGCTCAACATTCTCTGATTACTGGAATAAATGTATTCTTCTTCTGCCTGGTGTACAGTGTGTACTCATTTTCCACAAACATTCTACTGACTCTCACTTTTAGTACGTCGTCCTTTTGCCACAGTTTTGTCAGAATCACCTCTTTCTGCTGGTAAGATTGCATCTTTAGTACTTAAGGTCTAGCCTACTTTCTCAGGTTTGGAGTATACACATGATGTGCTCTTTCAATTAACAACTGCTGCTGTGGAATACCAGTCCAGTTACTTATTTGTGCTTCCATAAAATTAGTCCAGTTTGTTCCTTCCATATTTTGTGGTATAACAAAAAAGCTCATGTTTTCCCTTTGTGCTCTATCCTCTTCTATTATTTTTTGAAACATCTCTTCTTGAGTAGTCTCATACTGAGCCCGTTGTTTCTTCATTTTGACCTCTGATTTTTTTTTCAGTTTTATCACCTCATCTAAATATTTGTTTAAAGCTTCTTCCATTTTTTCAGACTTTTGTTGTTTGAGTTGATATATACCTTTAGTGTTTCATTTAGTTTAATCATCTCTGATTATATTTAACTTATTTTTTTCCTCTAAATTACTGAAAGTCATGTCTTGCACCAAAGCTGGAGCTCACACTGCTCTTTGCTGAACAGTTTTAGAAGTCTTCCCAATTAGTGTTTTCTCTTTACCTTTTGTGATAAATTTTCTTTCAGATTCTCTGAATTTTCTTTTTTTTGCTAGCACCCAGGCAGTACACTTACTAGCCAGCTACTGAAATCTACCCCAAAGTACAAGTTCACTAGTGCTCTTTTTTTCAGCTTCTGTTTTTGAGAGCTGAAAGTAAACTGGTGCTGAATGTGCAGCTATCTTGGAAGTCCTATAATTACAACAATGTTGTCTTTATGGTAGAGGGATGCCTCAAGCTCAAACATTTTGCTGTTCAGGCTTCCAGCATTGATCATTGCTACCTCGATACTGTCCAAATTAAAACTTGCTAAGTGGATATGTCTGTGAACTGTACTTCCTTAAAAGGGCACTATTTAGCTGTATTTTATTCTTAGTAGAAATAACTATACTGCATAGATACAAGTCTTTGGATTAATGTACAGCTCTTTATTTACTATTTCTTCTGTTGTGTAACCGATTTTGGTTTACGCCCATAGGGTATGGGGTGGAGAACATAGGTCAGTGTATTATTATATATCTCTGCTAGTAATTAATAAGTAATTAGTAATTTTTCTCTTGCACTTATTCAAAAATCACATTACTCAAAATAAAAAAAGTATATACCCAGGTGCTTGCTATTCTTCCCTTTAACATTCATCCCAAACTACCCTTAATTATAATATCTGGACAGTTAAGTCATGGAATTTAAGAGGAATCCTATTAAGACAAAAAAGGAATTTATTTATTTATTTATTTTATAAGTCAAGTGTGCAGTTTAACTTCATTCAAAGGAAGCACAAGGAAGAAGATCAATGGATAAATTGTAACAAAAAGTGTTTTCACTTAAAAAAGTTGATTCACTTTAATCTGTCAGCAGTTAGTAATAGTAGAAATAATACAGGTGTAGTACTAATAAAAGTAATTTAAATGAGCATATTTTATAATCTAATGCAGACCAAAATGGGCATTGATGTTATATATCCTGCAAATTAAATGTTTTAGATAAACCTCTGCTGTTACTTATTTGTATTTCTTGTACAGTGCAGCTGAACTTTATCACTCAAAATTTTAACTAAAAGTTCAAACTCATCATTGGTGGCAGTTGGAATATAATAATTGACCCCTTAAAAGCAGTAGTAATAAATTTAGATCATTAAGTAGCAGTACAGATTTGACTGTTCTTCATCTAAAAAAATGTGATCTATCACATCCCATTGTGTTCACAAAAGAATAACCACTTTTAATAATTTTAAAATTTTCTGTACATGTTGTAGATCATGGTCTAAAATAGATTATTTTTTTTATTTTCAAATAAATTTATAAGGGCTACCTTTGATCTCATTACTGACCCTTGCCATTTTTCTGATTATTCAAAATTTTCCCTAACTTTAAATTGGGATGCCACATTTTCCAACATTAAGACTAGTAATAATTGGACTCTTAATTCAAACGTACTACATGAAGAAGAAGTTGAGTGAATTAGAAATTATATTAAGCCACTTTTACAAAACTGTATGAACTATAAATATCAAACGTCATGCAGAGAGCCACTCTAAAAGCAAAATTATGATGGTTTTGAATTAGCAAAGTTTCCTGTTATGAAAAAACAGAAAGAAAGAAAAATCAAGGCTAAAATTCAAAAACTGGAAAAAACTAATTAAAAACTATACTAAAGACATAGAAACAATAATCAAATCATTACAAAAAATAATTAAACCTCCTTTATATGTCACAGCTAACATGGCATGAAACAAAAACTCTTTGAATGGGCACAGCAGACTACAAGATTATTGACTGTCATGTTACAAATTCAAAAATCCCCTACTGTCATCCCATATATAAAATATAAAGATAGAATATATAATTAAAATAAACATATTGTGTCAGTTTTGGAAGACATCTATTCTGATTTATGTAATGGTCACGTGAATACTCGGTAAGATAAGGAGCTTGAACATTTCCTAAATCACCTAACTTTCTAGTCCTAAACCCATAAACATCTGAGAAATACTGTGTTGCTGTTAATCATATCATCGTAGGTAAATTGTGTACCACAGATGATTCATATCTTCTTCTTCTTTCGTCTTTTCCCATTTAGGAGTCACCACAGCAGATCACCTGTCCGCTCATGATTGGCAGTGGAGTTTTTATGGTGTTGAGTTGCCAGCCCATTGCCCAATCTTCCATAGAAGCCACACACATGCACACACTCATGCCTAGGGCCAATTTAGAGTGTCCAATCCACCTACAGCATGTATTTGGGATGTGGGAGGAAACTGGAGCACCCAGAAGAAACCCACGCGACCACATGGAGGGCATGCAGGCTCCGCTCAGAAGGCATCCCAGCCGAGGATCGATCCAGAGAACCTCTTGCTGTGAGGCGGCAATGCTAACCACTGCACCACCGTGGCCGCCCTAGATGGATTCATATCTGAATTTTATAAAACTTTTCTAAAATTATTATAAAAAATAGCAATCATTCAAAATGGATTTCAAACAAGTATTTAAATTGGTTAAGAGCCATCCTAGTTCTGAAGCCAAAACCATGCCTCATTATATTCCTCTAACTATAGACCCATTTCCCTTGTAAAATATTGCATAAAAGTCTCTGTTTCTCTTACAGCAAAGAGACTTAAGAAATACTGCCTTCTGTCATTTTCCCCTTACAGTCAGGCTTTTAAAAAGCTAGACAAACTAATGACCAGACTCTTTCATTAAATACTTTACAGGATCTAAATTTAAAGAGAAATATGTTTTTGTTTTAGCATTAGATACGTATAAAGCTTTGATAGAATCAGTATACCTTTTTTGATGAAAGTTCTGAAAAACGAACCTCTGTGCAACAACCCTACAACTCAACAGGTTATTAATAAATGTTTGTCAAAGCCAATTACAGTAAAGAGGGGAGTCACGTAAGGAAGTCCTCTGCCCCATTATTTATTCAACCTGTATAGTGATACCTTATTTTTATTCCTGCTGCAAGAATCATATAGTAATATACCTTTGTTTTTAGAAATCAGTATTCTGTTAACTGCATTCCCAGATTATATAAATATTTAACTTCTACAAATGAGGGCATCTCTAAAATTATACATTCCATAGTGATATTTCTAAATTTTCAAACTATATATTACATTTTAAGAAAATATCTTCTTTTGTTAAACTCAGAAATATAATTTGATATATATTTCCACTTTAAATGGTATTAAAACTGAAATAATCTTTAAAATATTTGTCTGTAAACATTAATTATAATAATAATGATGTGAGATTTTCAAATAATATTGCAAAAGCTTGGTAAGATATTCAAAAAATCTTAACAGATGGAACAGATGAAATTTCATTTACTATTTAAAATTGCTGTTATAAAAATAAATATATTTCCCAAGTTATTATTTTATCTGACATCAGCATTGCATTCAGTACCCTAGAAGTTGTTTAAAAATGTTATATCTGCTTTATGCAGGCTTATTT
The DNA here is from genome assembly GCF_019279795.1 of Protopterus annectens. Classification (NCBI taxonomy): domain Eukaryota; kingdom Metazoa; phylum Chordata; order Ceratodontiformes; family Protopteridae; genus Protopterus; species Protopterus annectens. Next base: position 1,370,348,821 of record NC_056741.1, read on the forward strand.
GAAATTCTAAATCATTCAGAAAAAAATTAAACTAAGTGTACACCTAGTGTTATAAATTCTACATTTTAATACCTAGAAAATGTTTTGAAATTCAGTGCAGGTAAAAATTTGGTTTAACTACTTAAGTAATGCAAGTAAAAATTCTAAATCTAATTTAGTGTACATGTTCTCCATAGAATAAATGGCAATCACTTGAAATCTCATGACCCACTAGAGTAAGTCCCAAAAAATGGAGACTGAATGGCCAAAAAAGCAGATTAACATATACTATAGCCATTTCTTGGAATATATACTTTTATCCATGATATAAAGATCTGAGAGTTGGTATATATAAGTTCAGGGGTGTAGGGGGCTTACCCCCCCCCCACATTAGGCCCCTGCAAAAAAGAAGTTTAAAGGAGAAGAGTGATGTTTGGGATTTGCTCTTCACCAGCAGTTTCATCTTTTTTATTTTTTGCTTATTAGCACTCAGCATAGAACTATCAAATTTTCTACTCATTAAAAATAGAATGGTCTAGGATTTCATCTTAAAGAATACAAACTCAGTTGAATAGCTAAGACAGTAATTAGCCTTGCCTAAGGGATATTAACCAGTCTTAAACCAAATCAGTTACCTTAAAAAGAAAGTATATATGGTTGCAGAAAACCACATTTAAGTAAAAATCACTTCTATTAAACATTATTCTCTATACTCCAGGAAGAAAAGCTGTCTATAAAGCATGTACATTTTTTTCAAGAATTTAGACATATAAGTCAATATAAAATTTCAGAAATCTGGTCTGATTGTAATCAAACATTAATGCAGCTAGAGGTCAAAAATATTATCATATCTAATTATTAAATTTGTACCTCTTAAGAAACTGGCTGTTTTTACCTAATTTATAATTATCAACATGACCTACTTCACCACTCAGAAAATATCTTCATACAACCCACTAGTTGTGTTTTCGTGTAAGTCTTGAAATCCTGATAATACAGATATGTTGCATGTCTTTTATGACTCTGTGCTGAGAGCAACTATGGAAAATTTTACATAAAAATATTTAACACATAGGACAGTATCAAAATATCTTCACATGCCAAGTAACTGTTTTCCATATTCCCACAAGCAGATCAAGTATAGGTCTTCGGATGTAACCACTTTATTTTTTTAAGTTCTGCATTTCAAAAAATTGTCTGGATTTCAAATTAATTAATTAACTGGAATGCATTCAAAGATATAAAGTCCTGCAAAATTTTAGCAAAAGAGAAGCGATTAAACCTCTTTTAAATACCATGTGGAAAATGCTAAATGTTCTATATTAAATATATTTTGCCACATTTTCCCAAATATTTAAATATCTTCTTCATCTTTCGGCTTTTCCCGGTTAAGGGTCACCACAGCAGATCACCTGTCCACTCATGATTGGCAGTAGAGTTTTACGGTGTTGAGTTGCCAGCCCAGCACCCAACCTTCCACAGAAGGCACACACACACACATACACTCACGCCTAGGGCCAATTTAGTGTGTCCAATCAACCTACAGTATGTGTTTGGGATGTGGAAGGAAACCGGAGCACCCGGAGGAAACCCATGCAACCACAGGGAGGACATGCAGACTCCACACAGAAGGCAGCCCAGCCGAGGATCGAGCAAGAGAACCTCTTGCTGAGAGGAGACGACGCTAACCGCTGCACCACCGTGGCCGCCCTCCCATGTATTTAAATATACTATGTAAAAATACTGTCCTATATCCATAATGTTGATATATCCTTTGCTGTTATCATATTACATACACACTGTTTACTTTTATTTATATAAAGCTTTTGTAAGTAGTTTTAGTTATATTTACATACTTCATTTAAAACTATTGTAAACAAATTATTTGGACCATATGTGAATTTTTTTTTTTTTTTTTTTTTACAATCTCAGTATCATTTCCTTTACCTCAGATTGTCTGTATTCTTCATAAGTCTTATGTTTGTTACACTGTTGTATGGAAAATTAATAAAAAGTTTTTTTTGGGGAGGAAGGCACCATAAAGGCAAAGTCTTTTTAGCAAAATGTGATGTGAGCTGTAGCCCATCTCCTCTGAAACAGAAGAATCTGTTGATCACCTGATCTAATGAAGATGCATGCCAGATCCTCCTGGAATGACACCAGTTAACTAGCCAATTGTTGAAACTAATTGTATCTTTGAGCTTAGGCATCATTCTCGATGATGGCAAAATACTGCTCAGGGCCAGAAGCAGACTCTCAGTACGTCTCATGCTGTGTGGAGCACTTAAAATATTTCTTTTCCTTTTTGTATTGCAGAACACACAGAAACTATAGCAAATGTATTGCCACAAGATACTAAAACAAAATAGTTTAACAAGTTAATTTGAAAATACAGTTAGCGGTGTCTAAGATATTTAACTCCATAGGCAGCCACAATAGCATAGCCATATTTAGGACAATTAAGGATCCTGAGGAACCTTGTAATGTCTTTAATCCTAGCACTAGAAAAATAGCTTACTAGCATTCTGCTTGTCCAGTCTGGTGTTTCACTCTTGTACTTGACTATGGAATCAACAATGATAAGGACCTTATTTCTTCAAGACTGTGAAATTTTAGGGGAGCAGACTTGTAGTTTTTGTGATTTGTAAAAGAGGTAGGTGTGAGAATACATGTGGATAGAGATATGTGCAAGGCTGTTTTCTAAAGTCTGCTACATGAGGCCTTGGCAGGTGTAGGCAGAAATTTTTGACAGCCTCAACATATGTTAGAAGGGGTGATATGCTGCTGTTTACTCTTAACTTCATAGCTGAACTGTGAAAAAATATTGTTGATGGGTCATAAATACCCTTCCGACATACATTATTTTAGCTTCTCAAAAAGAATCTATTAAAAAAGTATACAAGAGCAAGTGGAAAAGATTCTCTGTTTGCACTTTGCATAATGAGTGTGACCCTTTCTATGCTCCATTTTCTGCTTCAATTTTTAGCAAGTGTTTTTAAAGAAGGAACAAGTTTCTCTACGATTAAACTTCATCCGGCAGCAATTTCTAATTTTTACACAGAGGATAGAAATTATTCGTTAGCTTTGTCCAAATTATGCAAGGCTTTTCTGAAAGGTATTTTTTCTTCTGAGACCACCAGTAAAGGATCCCTTATCTCCTTGGGGTCTAACAGTTGTGCTACAAGATCCAACTCAAAAACCTTTTGAACCTTCTGCTAAAATTGGTTTAAAATTCCTTTCATGAAAAACAGTTTTCTTAGTAGTCAACTTCTGCAAACAGAATTCGTGAAGGCCAGGCTCTTTCTTCTAAAACCTCTTACATTATTTTCCATAAAGATAGGGTTACTTTAAGGGCAAACCCTTCTTTTCCACCAAAAGTGTTTTTTGACAATAACTTTAATCAGTCCATTCATTTACTAGTCTTCTTTCCAAATTTTTCAAATAAGGAGGAGTACATGCTTCATCTCCTTGATGTACACAGAGAACTAAGTTTTTATCTTCACATGACTGAACAAATTAGAAAATCAGATCAACTCTTTGTCTCTCTTTCACCTAAAAGACTGGGTTGTCCAGTCTGTAAAGTTACTCTAGCCAAATAGATTATAGACTGTATTTCATGGATTTATTCTCAGCAAGGCATGAACTTACCTAAATCTCCCAAGGCTCATTCAACTAGATACATGGCTGCTTTGTCTCCTTTTCAGTTAAGAACATCTGTTGATGATACTTGCGCTGCAGCCAATGCTCATACCTTTGTTACTCATTACAAATTGGGTATTATCTCTAGAAACAGAGCTGCCTTTGGTTTGCCGGTACTCCAGAATATCCTTCCGTGAGGGCCACCCAAGATCAACATAGCTGGGGACTCTGTTCCGTACATTGAGGAATAATGAAAAGGACAACATCAGATTTAAAAGTTGTGTACTCACCATAACCAGGCATCTGTGTTGTCCATTTTCAACTTCATTCTCAACTTCATTCCCATCCATCCCCCATCCATTTTTTCTGGAGAGACCTATTGGGTTATATTTGGAACTTACAGTTCTGGGCTTGAGCTCTTCCTTTCTCTGTCAGCTATACCTGTCTCTGTTTAGCTATAGGGTTATATGGCAACAAACTCGATCTCAGGTAATCAGGATGGAATAGTACATTATGGGTAGAGAGAGGAGATCGAGAGCTGGATCTGAAGTCTAGTATGCGGCTGAGTCCCAAACCCACAGGGTGAGGAAGAATGAAAATGGACAACACAGATGCCTAGTTATGGTGAGCACATAACTCTTAATTTGAAATGGCTGTCAGTTAAGTCACAAAATATTTTTTAGTGGTGGAGCAAGCCCATGCCACTCTAGTAGAGTACGTATAGTGATAAAACCGTGACAGTGGCCCAGACAACCCAAGTTCAATTAGCAGCTCAGGCATCTGAAGGAGTGGTGGTGGGGGAGCTTAGGTTGTGCCCATCTATGGGTAGTTATGTGGGTTTTTCCCTTGCCATCCCTGGCATATGCTGAGCTTTGCACAGAGGGGAACATAGCCCAGGAGGGAATTAGATTGGGAAAAATAGCTCATTTTCCCTGGGGTTGGATTAGGCATTGCAAACTCCCATTGCATGCCCTTACCCACAACACAAACATGTAGTCATAAGTAGGAATTGAAAATCAGAGACAGCTCTTAAAGTGGAGTTTACCATAGGACATGATCAGTCCCCTTCATTTGACATATTTGTGATTTGCTTCTCTGCACTACCACACAACTGAGCTTCAAGAAACTGAGCTTCAGTGAAATTAATTATAGGAAAATCTGCTCAAAGACAATCTCTGAATGTTGAGGGTTACCAGATTTCATTAGCAGCAGATCCTGAATTAAGATTAGTAGTGTCGGTGATAACTGAACATAGCATGAGCATCCTTAGAGTCTAGTTTAAATGTTAAAACTTCCCCTCCTGTTTTTTAGACATTTCTCATTAACTTGTGTTCAAGCGGCTAGTGAAGCAATGAGCAGCTGTAGTGTGGAAATTCAGCTCATGTTTAAGCAGTCCTCATCCAGTGAACCTGCTGCATCAAACATGTTCATGTTTGTTACACTGGGTGACATAGGGGCAAGTCATTCATACTGCCTACACAAGGCACCCTGCACTGCTTTAATTTATGTAGCCTACTTCTAGGTTGCTCAGCATCTACCTGTTAGTTAGAATAGGCTCACTCTTTTAGGATTTATAGGATTCATAAGTGTTTGAAGTCAGTTTATTCTTGTGACTTTGAATGCCTTGCCAGTACCCACCCTCAGATTATATCAGTTTCCTTAAGATGGGCTAGACCAATTTGACTTATGGTCAATTTTTGAGTACCCATCCAATTACCCACGTTCTTTTTGAGCATGATACTATGCCACAACTCATAACCTGCAGGGACAGCTTTTTCCAGAGATGGGTGAATCTGTCTCTCTCTCTATATATCTCTCTTTGTCTGTCTGTCTGTCTGTCTGTCTCTCATTCTCTCCCCACCATGTTCACTTTTTCTAGTGGTGAAGATTTACATATCTGGCGTCAGTGTTTGCTAAGCTGTTTGACTTGTAGAGATATAGGAGATAAAGGACAACAGGGTCTCTAATGGCATAGTAAGTGAGGTACAAAGCACCTCTCAGAATGTTGTAAGATGCTGGGTGAAGGGGTAGAGCTTATAGCCTCTCTTGATAGCTCGAGGTCTATAAGCCTAAAATCTTCTTAGGAACCTCTGTGGCCTTTCTGCTTAGTTTATATGCGTAGTGAGGTATATTCTGAAAGGGACAATGTATACTTCTGATCAGTGCTGAATATAAAGGAATGATCATGTCTTTAGATCTGGATGATATACCCATGGCTGTTAGTTGTGGTAAGTAGAAGGATTTTATGATTACAGTTGCCACATGATGATCAGTGGAGGGGGAACTGTCATCACAAGTACCCAAGCCCCTGACTACATTTTTGTTTAGTGGTGGGGTATTGTCTACACTATGTGTTGAGGTTAGGGATTGTGTGCCAAATTGAGTGATACTACACTTTTTCACATTTAATTTGAACCTATTTTCAGTACACTGGGTATTAACAAGGCTAAGTTCTTTCTGAAATGTAAAGGTGTCAGGAGGTATTAACAATAACATGTAATTTGCAGTCATCTGCACGCCTTAGCTAACCAGAGGCCCTGGTTTTCAGTTTGGAGATCAGAGAAGTAAATGCTGAAAAGGAAGGGTCCCAGGGGGACTCCACTGTTTAACTTCATACGTTAAGATGAGGCAACTGTCACGCAAACTATAGGAGTTCTGTTTTTTATCCAGTTTGCTATCCATCTTACCACTTAAGGAAATATATTGAAATAATTTAGGTTACTTAAGATCCCTGCATGGTATGGTGTTAAACATTTTGACTAGGTCGAGATAAGCTGTGTGAACAGCATGACCACTATGAACAGTGTGTTAACCTCTAGAAAAAAAGTTGCCTATATTTAATGACAGGATCTCCCTTTCATAAAGCCAAACTGTTGAGGGTTTAGCCTAATGAGATTTTTGATATCATAATTGATGAAAGCAGTCATGATATGCTCCATAGTTTTACAGATCAGACTTGTAAGTGTAAAGCTAATGGAGATGTAATTACTGAGATCTGAGAAGAGACATCACCACTACAGTGCACTGTAATTTAAGAACAAATCATGTGGCTAAATTTAGGTTAAACAATTTAAAGAGGAGCTCAGTAAAACATGTTTGGTGCTATTTATTAAACATCCATGTAGAATGTCAGGTCCATGACGTAAGAATTTTTGGTCCTTGCTTGCACCTTTAGAACATGTTCCGTAGATGTTTTGGAGTTGAAGTTTGCACTAAACTTGTTTGATAATATACTGGCAATGTCTGTGAGACAAACAAATTCATACCAAACTAATACTAAAACACATGCGTATTGTGTTTCCTAAATGAAACTGTGCTCCTAAATAATACCCTAATTTCCCTAAAGATAGTCATATAGCTATATTCTATGCAAATTGTGTGCTTCCTGAAGTGGAGCTGAGTACTTATAAAGTGCTCAAATATGTGCAATGGGTACAGATAATTTCACATTATAACTCTATTATATTTACTTTTTAAGTAAAATTGTTCCAATCACATGCACACATTTGAGCACTTCATGAGTACTCAGTTTTAAGAGGCTTATCATTGCCTTTTAAAAAGCAGGAAATCCAAAATCCCAAAGGAGTTGATTCCTATTGCTGTAGAATGTCTGATGTTCAAAAAGCGCCAACAATGGCACTTTGATGTACTGTAGAGTGTTCTTTGTGGAAAAACAGTCTGCTTCTCTGAACTTAGTTCCTCTAAAGAGATGCATTTTTTATGTTACATATCCAAAAGGCAGACATTGTGGTAGCAGCTGTGAGAAAAAGAAGCTGTGCTTTTGTGAAATACCAAATTCTTATTTTTACAGTATTATGATGGAAAGTTATTTGTGCCCCATTGTTCTGACATGTATTGTACTAGGTACATAATGTTGGCACTATAATGAATGGCTGCATGAGGTACATAGTTCAGTATGGAGAAAGTTAAAATTTACTTTGTATTGGTTGGAGGTTTCTACCATATGTTATAATCCTTCCTATGAAGTTTTAACATTTGATTCAGAGAAATTACGTATAGTTTGCACTCAGTTACTGTAGTCTTTACTGTATTATACAGAGCCAGTGAAACAAGTCTATTCCTTAAAATTGTTGTTTTTGAGCCTGCTGCTGCATTTTTTCCTTCACAGAAATGTCAGCCCTCTTTTTTCAAGAATGAGCAAGACTTCAAATCATGGCTTGGTACAACTGGGACTGGATGAAAACAACCAGATTAAAGTATACCACTATTAATCTTGGGAGTGGGAACTGTTTTCTGTCTGTAACATTGTCAGCATTACGTGGTACAAGTTACTTAACAGCAAACTGCACTTTATTGTTTAAGACTTGGATCCTGTAAGATAGATATATCTGTATCTGACTATCTATGTATATATACACATATATATTTGTACATGCAAAATCGTAACACTCCATATATGTTTTTTAAATATAGCTCTATTTTGTACTTGTTTACAATATGATTTATGTAAATCAGCAGAACATTAGATATCTGCATTATTAATATAGCTCTGTGTTTCACATCTTTTACTTTTAGGCAGACAGTAGTTTGCATATACCTTAGCATGAACCTTCCTTTGAGACAGTGGATGGCACTATAATGAATTTTGTTGCTTCACTTTGGCATGGAAAGAAAAAAAAGAAGCAGAGAAATGTTACCTTCAGCTCTCAGTTTTGCTGTACTACAGTGTGAACGGGAAGATTCATCATTCATCCCACTGGGTTTCATTTTCTGGAACAAATCTTCTGTTTATACTCCAGTAGTTAATCCAGGTTCTTAACTAACTGCAAGCAGAATAATTCAACAGAGTGGTATGCAGCATATTTTTGAGACAGAACTGTATAAGTAAATTGTGAAGTTAGCATACCTGTAAGTATCATCTAAACAGAGTGTCACATTAATTAATGGTAAGAAAATGAAAAGTTATGAGTAGTAGAATCAATGCAGCGCACAATTGGTGGAGCATGCAGATACGACTGTTAATGCAGATTGTGACACTGAGTTGCTTGGAATTTCTGGCACATAGTTAGCCACTTACCTACAGTTTATCATTCCTCTTCCACTTTACTGAATTTGCACTGTATTATTTGAAACACAATACATAGAGGTTTGATCCAACATAATATTTATTGTTGCTATAAGTCTTATATAATGTGTTTGTTTAAAAGCTTCCTTGTTTACATGACTGACTGCACATTGAATGAGAAAGCAATACTTTTGTATGACTGTATTTTTATAAAATTAGCCATTTTATGCTCAGATGTGTTTTGTAGTGTGATTGATTTCTATGGTGACAAATTTAAGTTTTGGTTACATAAAGAAAGAGTGTTTGTGTCTCTCAGTATTTTTGTTACTCCTATGCAGTTTTTTCTAATTTTAGTTGACATTTTGTATTTTCTTTTCAAAAATTATTTTCTTTCTTTAATGTGGAAATCAGAAAACTTCAGATACTAGACCTTTAAGAGGAAGGTACACTGAAAGCTGTACATGACGTATTCTGTTCATCCCGTCTGTCCAGTCTGACTGATGGATGTCCAAGCTGCTTTTTGAAACTGAGTTGACAAAACTATTGGTCCAGCCTCAAGCCCTTTAAAATTTTCTCTTATTGCCCCAGAGAGTGAAGTTACCTCAACTCTGATTTGCCTCCATCACATTCAGACATGTATTGTTACTTCTGCAAAGCTAATTACTCCTCCTCAGTATTGCTCTTGAATTTTCACAATTTTTTCATCTTTTTTTTTCATAATTGATCTTGCATTATTAGTCTATATCAGTAATTTAGCTGTCCTTGAGAAATTATTTCCTCTGAGCTCCTTAATTTTTGCCAGAAAGAGAATTAAGGCAGTTACAGTTTATTAATATTACAGTTTAATATTTTTAGATACTGTTAAACAAGGTAGAAGTATTGTAGTTTTACATTGGATACTAGTTTTCTTGTATGTTGTGCTTCATGTTGGATACACACATTTTAGGCTGTCTCTGGTTTGCTTTGGGGGTGGAATATCTTTCTGTGGAATGTTCCATTTGTAAAGGCTTTTTGCTTCATGGATTTTCCAGCAGAAAAATTAAATAATAATCAATGGATTGTTACCTCCTGATCCAGAGGCTGACAAGCGAAAGGAAGGCTGCTGAAAAGGAGAAACCTAGTAAAGGAATGTGAGCCCAGTAAGAGAAGGGCTGAGGTTTCAAAACCATCTTCATCTCCATAGATCCCAGAACCTAGTCTGCATTGGCTTCAGTGCTGACATATTCTCCAGCACGGGCTGCATCCACGTCAGAGACAATTATCACCCTTGACAAATCTTCAGAGAGAATACTATGCAGGACTTTATTGGAAAGGGACCTGTCACTTATACCCTCACTGCCTCCATATGCTTCTTTTTCTTCTTTTAGTTTCTTCAGGTCCTGCAGAAACTGATTTGGTATGTATGATGCAGGTATTACTGAAGACTTAGAGGTGAGTGTCCTCTAGCTTGAGGATGGTTAGGGCTGGTTTTGCATCGCCCATTATATCTCCTTCCCCAGTATATGTCATGACACCAGTAGTTTCATTGCCAACTGTGGTCCAAAAGTCTTTTTCCATGGTACCCTGTCAGAGTTGGTCACTTCAGGAACCTACTCAGAAGATTAAGAGGGTTCCTATCTTTCACCTCCAGAAAACTTCAGTTTTAGCAATGGTGAATTAATACATCAGACAAGATTTTGGCCCACCAACCCACCCTCAGGGCAAGGAGGTTCCTTTTTAAGAGGACTTCCAAGATGGCTGTGCACTGATCAACAGCTTGACTTCAGCTCCCCCAGTGGGAAAACAGAAACTGAGAAAAAGGAGTGACATTGAAACTTTTTTTGGGAGGGGGGTAAAATTCAGTTACTGGCTAGTAAGTACACTGCATAAAGAAATTTGGAAAACCTGAAAAACATCAACACTGTCTGGGAAGAATTCTGCAACTGTTCAGCAAAAAGCAGATCTGAAGTAGGAGATTCATTTGTCTGCAACCTGTGGGTTATGGATCCGATATCGGATCCGAACCGGCATGATTATCCAGCTATGGATCCGAGCTCTTAGCTCCTCCCCTCACCCATAATGCCCTGCTCTCCCTACATGACCTCAGATCTAGTTTGCCGCGCTGGTAACCAGGTCTTGGATCTTTGAGCTCTTCAGCTAAGTGTTATTTAAACCTAAAGAAAGCTTTATTTTCTTAATTTGTTGTGAGTTTTGAGTGATTGTGTTGGGTTCCCTTTTATCTTTTGATAGTTTCAGTTTAAAATTTTTAATTTTTAAACTTTAAGTTTATACCTCCCCTCGCTGGTCGGAGTTTCTGTGTGTGTCTATTGTTTGGGGCCTTGTGTGTGTGCTTGTGTAGCACTAGTTTTCTGTCTTTTGTTTTTTTTTGGTAAAAAAAAAAAAAGACTTTATTATGTCAGAAGCCCCTAAGGCAATATTTTCCAAGTGCTCCGAGTGTGGCCATAAGCTTTCCCCTGCTGATGGCCACACTCGGTGCGTTCAATGCCTTGGGGTTGAACACCTCACTTCTGGATGTTCCATTTGTGCAGGGTTCAACCCCAGGGCATTGAAGGAGCGGAGGTCGAAGCTGGTCCTGGCGGGACTTCTACCCTCGGGCTCGGCTTCGGCTCCCGCTCCTGTGGTGGGTACCGTGGCCTCAGTTCCCTCCTCGCCTGCTCCCCCTCCTCCACCTGGGACTCAACCTCCCGCTGTTAGGTTGGAGGAGAGAGAGGCAAGAAAAAAGGACCGGAGAGAGAAGCACCACAAGCGGTGGGCCGAGACCTCCGTTTCGGCCCCGCCAGCCAAGCGGGCTTCTCCTCCGGCCTCCTTGGCTGCTGGCTCTCCTCCCCCTTGGCTCCGGTCTCCGGTCTGCTTTTCACCGGGGCCTGAGTAGGAGGAGACCCGATCTCCGTCGAGGCTATCGAGGAGGCATTCAAGGCCTACCTTGGTAGCCTCTTCGAGATCCACGTATAGCCTTTCCGACGCCAATCTGGACCGGATGATGAGAAGGTTCATCCAGGCCCAGATGAAGATGGGAGTGCTCCTGCCTCCCCCCCCTTTGCGGGGGAGCTCAACCCCATTTTTCAAGCCTATAGCTCCTTCTCCGACCCGCTACCCAGGTTCGGAGCGTTCGGAGACGGGCAGCTTCGGAGCCGGGGGTGGGTCGGCGCCAATAGTACTAGGTACTTCAGATCCGACCCTGCCCTCGAGTGTTTCGGATCCGAGCTTCGGATCCGGGGGACTCAGTGTGCCTTCGGCGCCGTCTGTGTCGGAGCGCACTGGTCCCTCGGATCCGAGTGTCTCGGGGCCTGCTCCGATCCACTCTTCGGATCCGAGGGGGAGACGACTTTTGGATCCTTTGGTCAGGGCTGGCTCCCCCTCGGCTTTTGATGTAGTGGAGAGGGCTCTGTTGAGGGCTTCCGGACCCCCGGCACTTGCTTCGGCTCCGTCCCACCCTCCATCTGCACTGGGTCAGGCTTCCACCATCCGGCCACTGGGACAGCCCGCTTCAGTGCCCCAAGCTGTTCCTTTGGAACAAGACACTGCTTGCGAGGGCTCCTCGGACAGCCCCCCCGAGGAAGCTCCTCGCAAGCATACGTGTAAAAGGAGGCACGTAGACTCCCCCGAGTCTTTAACTGAAGACACGGATTTGGAGGAAGGGGAAGGCTCCCCAAGATCACCCCCCAAGGATGTCTCCTTTGGAGACATCATGGAAATGCTTCGCATAAGGGGTGGGTGGTCTGCCCCCAAGTCTTCCTCGGACGAGTCCGTGTTCTTGGAGGCATTCGAAGCGGGCCCTTCTACCTCTTGGGTGTCCCCTCCTGCCGACCCCCTGGTGGACCTTATTACCACCAGGGCGTGGAAGGAACCGGACACCGTGGAGCCAATCCCCAAAAGGCCAGACAGAATCCTTAGCCCCCCTGCAGACCGTGCCCATTGGAGTAAGGGGCCTCCAGTAGATGCCATGTTGATGGCAGCAGCCACCAAGAAGGAACTCGCACAGGAGAGTTCTTCAGTCCATCCTCCGAGCAAGGAGTCTCGGATGATGGACCGCTTGGGGAAGCGAATGTTTAGTTCTGCGACCTTCTCAGTGAGGGCGCTCAACTACTTGGCACATGTTACCAGGATGCAGCGCAATCTGATTAAAGAATACGCTGCATCCCCCCCAGAGTCCATGTCGGAGGAGGACAAACTTTTGCACTCCACCCGTATGGCCACTCTCCGATCCGTGACAAATACCTCCATGCGATTGCTGTCCCATGCTACTGAGGGAGCCGCTAGAGCTGCAGGAGTAGGCCTAGACACTAGACGCCAGGCTTGGCTCCGTCATTGCGATTTCACGGAGCCTTTCAAGGCGTCCTTCGCGAATGCCCCCTTTGATGGTTCTGCCCTTTTTGGCAAAACGGTTCGCGACACCTTGACCCAGAGTGAGAAGGACAGGAAGACGCTGTCTGCCGTCGGAATCCGCTTCTCTGTGCCCCAGAGGTCCTACTCTAGGAACCAAAAGGGCCAGAAGAAGATGTGGTTCCGGAAGTCGCAGCAATCCCAACCCGCTCCGGACAACCAGTCCTTCCGTGGCAGAGGAGGACAGGGAGGACGCCGTCCCAGGGGCAGAGGGGCTCCCAGGAATTTCGGGTCCAGAGAACCTTTCTCTGAACCGCCCGCGCAGCAGCCCTGAGGGGTTGCCCAACTGCTCCACTCTGGTGGCAGTCGGGGGACGTTTTTCGGAGCACCTAGCGGCATGGGAGTCCATAACATCAGACTGCTGGGTCCTCCGCATTATATCCAGAGGATACAAGATCCCCTTTCATCACATTCCAAAATTAAAATCCCTCCCCGACGTTCCACCCGGTCAGTGGAAGGCCGCATCGGCAGAAATTGGCCATCTGCTGGGGAAAAGAGCCATCCAACCCGTCCCCCCAGACCAGATCGGATCAGGGTTCTACTCCAGGTTCTTTTTAGTGCCAAAAAAGACGGGGGACCTAAGACCTATTTTAGACCTGTCCCTGTTAAACCTGGCTGTTCCCAAAGAGAAGTTCCGGATGGTCACCTTGCAATCCATCCTCCCCCTTCTGGGAGAGAATCACTGGATGTGCTCTATAGACCTCAAGGATGCGTACTACCACATACTAATGGACAGACGTTCCAGGAGGTTTCTTCGCTTCTGGCTGGGAGCCAGTCACTACCAGTTCAGGGTCCTTCCCTTTGGTCTCACCACAGCCCCCAGGGTGTTCACCAAAGTATTAGCAGTGGTTGCGGCCCACCTGAGGCTTCAGGGGGTGCAGGTCTTCCCGTACCTGGACGACTGGCTTCTTACCGCCCCAACAAGGCATCTACTATCATTGGCGCGAGACTCCTTTCTTCATCTAGCTCCCTGCCTGGGCATCACGATAAATGTAGCAAAATCCAATCTGGCCCCTTCTCAGTTGATAGATTTTATAGGTGCCAGATTAGACACGAGGGAGTTAAGAGCCTTCCTCACAGCCGACAGAATTCAGAATCTGCGACTCCAGGTGCGGGCCATCCTCCACTCCAGCTCTGTTCCGGCGGAATTGGTCCTGAGGGCTCTAGGGTCCATGGCGGCAGCAATATCTCTTCTTCCACTCGCCAGATTCAACATGCGGGTCCTTCAGTGGACACTTCAAGTTCAGTGGTCTTACCTTGCTCTACCTATGCATCATCCCATCGCGATCAGCAAGGCTTGCAAGCGGTCCCTCTTGTGGTGGCTCCACTCACAGGATCTCCACGGAGGCCGCCCCTTTTGTGCTTCTCCCCCTCTCGCCACGGTGACCACGGACGCCTCCCGCCTCGGGTGGGGGGGGCATTTTGCAGGCAGGACGGTCCAAGGCACGTGGAGCGAATCAGAGACCTCCCTGCATATCAATGTTCTAGAGATGAGAGCAGTGCTCTTGACATTGCGAGCACTTCAGGCCTTTCTTCCCCTGGGAACAATTACGATTCAGTCAGACAACATGTCGGTGGTGTGGTACATCAACAAACAGGGGGGAACCAGGTCTTATCCCTTATGTCGAGAAGCCATGAGAGTGTGGGAATGGGCGATCTCCACCAACCGCTTTCTCATCGCAATGCATATTCCGGGTCAGTCCAACATCCTTGCGGACAAGCTCAGTCGCACCATTCTCTCCCCGTACGAGTGGTCTCTCAATGCTCAAGTAGTGAAACGTATCTTCGCACAGTGGGGAGCTCCTTGTTGCGATCTTTTTGCATCTCCCTCAAACACCAAGTGCGACAGTTTTTTTGCTCTAATCCCTCCTCCAGGGGATTTCCCGAGAGACGCTCTGGTGCATGCTTGGCCTCCCGGTCTTCTTTATGCTTACCCCCCTTTGCCTCTGATGCTCCAAGTTCTTCAGAAAGCCTCTCGGTTGGGGTGCAGAATGATCCTCATTGCCCCATTCTGGCCTCGACAGATCTGGTTCCCTTACCTAAGGTCTCACTCGGTGAATCCACCTTGGATTCTAGATCCCATTCCGGATCTGATATCGCACCCATCGAACCTACCAACTCCGAATCTGGACAACCTGAAGCTGACTGCTTGGCTGCTCCAGTACCAGTCCTAATTAGGACTCCCGGTATCTCGTCCCCCATTAAGGCCATCCTGGTGGCGGCTCATAAACCATCTACCAGGAAAGTTTACCGCAGTAAATGGAAACGATTCTCCATTTGGGCGGAGTGGCAAGGTCTAGATCCCTTTACCGTTCCCCTTCCTCTGGTGCTAGACTTCCTAACCACTCTTTTTAATGATGGTGCCAGTAGTTCCACAGTCAAAGTGCAGCTCGCGGCCATTTCTCATTATCATGTTGGTCATGACTCTGGACCTCTTATGTCTGCCAAATTGTGTAAAATCTTCCTAAAAGGCACCTTTCTCCTTAGACCCCCAATCAAGCAAGCGGTTCCTCCATGGGATCTTTCTTTGGTTCTTCAGGCCTTGACCGCTCCCCCCTTCGAACCTGCAGCCACAGTAGATCTTAAATTTTTATCCCTCAAGACTGCTTTTTTAGTAGCCATCACTTCGGCCAAAAGAGTTTCGGAACTTCAAGCCTTATCCATGAAGCCTCCTTACTTGGTCTTCCATCCAGACCGCGTATACCTCAGGACCAATCCCTCCTTTCTTCCTAAGGAAGCTTCAGAAGCAAACATTAATCATTCCATTAACCTCCCTGTTTTCTCTCCTAAATATCAAAACAAGGGTGAATACAAGCTGCATTCCTTGGATGTTCACAGGCAGCTTCGTTTTTATCTTAACAGGACAACTGGCCATAGGCAATCCGACCAGTTGTTCATTTCCTTTGCCAAATTCAATCTGGGTAGGCCAATTTCCAAAGTCTCCTTGTCACGCTGGATTTCGCAATGTATCCTTTTAGCTTATCAGGCTTCTGGGAGGCCCGCACCGGAGGGAGTCCATGCCCATTCGACCCGGTCAGTTTCTACCTCAGCGGCCTTTAAGGCTAGGATTCCTCTGGATGACATTTGTTCAGCAGCCACTTGGGCTTCATCTCATACCTTTATTTCTCATTACAAGCTGGATATCACATCTAGAGGTAGAGCATCCTTTGGCTCCGCGGTGTTCCGGAATATCCTTCCATGATGGCCGCCCAAGATTCAGGTAGCTGGGGACTCTGTCCCACAGGTTGCAGACAAATGAATCTCCTACTTCAGATTTAGAAGTTATGTACTTACCATAACGTTCCATCTGAGTAGGTGGATTCATTTGTCTGCAACCATCCCGCCCTCCTATCCCCCTGGCCTTGTCAGTTTCCTGCATATTATGTGTTACCCTTTCCAGGGTATTTTGATTCGGGGCAAACTCGATCTGAGGTCATGTAGGGAGAGCAGGGTATTATGGCTGAGGGGAGGAGCTAAGAGCTCAGATCCATAGCTGGATAATCATGCCAGTTCGGATCCGATATCGGATCCATAACCCACAGGTTGCAGACAAATGAATCCACCTACTCAGATGGAACGTTATGGTAAGTACATAACTTCTAATTCAAGTTTCAGCTTTGGTTCAACAAACGGCTTCCAGTAATTTAGAGGAAAAAATAAATCCAGTGTGTGGTGATTAAAATAAATGAAACACTGCAGGTATAGATCAACTCAAATAGCAAAAGGCTAGAAAAATAGAAGAAGTTTTGCCAGCTGTTCAGATGAGCTGAAAAAACTGAAAATATCACAGGTTGAAGTGTAAAAGCTCTCTGAGTTTCAGGCTTCTTAAAAAGAGTTGTTTTAAAAATAATAGAAGGCACTATCTGCAGAGAAAGCCTGAGATTTTCTGCTGTACCAGAGGAGCTGGAAGGAATAGAATGTATTCATTTTATGAAAGCACAAATAAACAACTGGACTGGTGTTCCACAATAGGATTTGTTAAATGAAAGAGCACATCAAGTGTATGCTCCAAATTTCTTATTAAAAAGCAGCCAAGATCTGTATTAATAAGCAATCATACAAGCAGAAAGAGTTTATTCCGACAAAATTGTGGCAGAAAGGCAAAGTTAAATTTGAGACAGAAGATTGATTGTAGAAAATTATTATTCACTGTACACCAGGCAGAAGAAAAGCAAATTTGTCCAAGCAATCTAGGAATGTTGAGAAACAGGTTTGAGATTCAAGCTGCTATATCTGACTGTCTTCTCAGTACTATTTTCCCCTAGAATATCAAAGATATATATTTTTAATGCAGAATGGGCTAAGGAGGAAACAAATTAGTCTACCCAACAAAAAGTGAGCCAGCACTGTGTAAATCCATCCAAGAAAAAGGTTTATTGAGACTGTGTTGTAAAGCACTTTTCATTTTGCTCATAGGCTAAACTTCTTCAGACAATAACAATTCAAAAAACCCTCATTTATATAGGTAACACCCTTCACTGCCTAATCGGCCCTTCTAAAAGGTGTATCACTCAAAAATTTATATTTACATTTACAAAGGTAAAACATTTAAAACCAGTAGTGTTACTACAGTTCTATAACATGTTCAAATTAACAATGGATTTAATTCAGTATATTTATTATGTATAAATCTGTATAAAAGACTATGTTTCATTTGATAAAACACAAACAAAAAGTTAGTAATTAATAAGTTCGTTCGCTAATGCGATGTTCAACCTAGCAGGATATGTTATAATTTATGTATACACCATTAGTATGAATACTTCTAAGAAATAATAAAAATTCACATTAAAAATTGCATAAAAAATTCACATAAAGAATGTAGGAAATGATAAGTAATTACTTTACTTAAAAATCCTAGGGACATTCGTCCTAAACTGTGCACACTTTGACTCAAAAGAGTCAGTGATAATTAAGTTTTAGTATTTCACAGTCAATCCTGAATTATTAATATTAAAGTTTTATTATGAACAAACACATTCAGGCCCTTAAAGTGGTTTAATGTGCCTTTTAACATAGGGGGTGAACCCCATAAATTACTAAGTGTAGACAGGTTTTAAGGATAGTGACAAGTAGGTGTTGGACATACTAAGCTGTCACAATATGTCCTAAGGGTATGTAATACTTTATTTAGATCTTACTACACTAGAGGGCCAATCTAAGGTGAAGTGTTATCTCATTAAATTTTTAAGTTTCAATGTAGGCATTATTGAGCAGGCCTCATTCAATCCAGGCCAATAGTGTGAATTCAACCTCACTTGCCACAGCAATTCTAGTTATTCAAGTAGTAGTGAAAAAGGGCCCCCTCTGGGATCGATCTTAATTGAGTCAATGACTAAATTTGAACCCATGTCCTGGGTGGTCCTTACAATGTCTGGCCAGGGGACTCTCTTGTTTACCCTTACTGATGTAATAGGTGTGCTCATACACCCTATCTCTAAATCTATGTTCCATCTTGCCAATATAATATGCTGGGCAGCTATAACATTGTGCTAGGTAGACTATTGATCTTGAATTGCAATTATATTTCTCTTTTGTATAGTAATGTCTGCCTCTTATTGTAAATTTAATGCCTGAATTGAATGCCTAAATTAGATACCCTTAGGACATATTGTGATAGCTTAGTATGTCCAACACCTACTTGTCACTATCTTTAAAACCTGTCTACACCTAGTAATTTATGGGGTTCACCCCCCCTATGTTGTTAAAAGGCACATTAAACCCATTTAAGGACCTGAATGTGTTTGTTCATAATAAAACTTTAATATTAATAATTAAGGATTGACTGTTAGATACTGAAACATAATTATCGCTGACTCTTTTGAGTCAAAGTGTGTACAGTTTAGGATGAATGTCCCTAAGATTTTTTGATTACTTATCATTTCCTACATTCTTTATGTGAATTTTTTATGTAATTTTTTATGTGAATTTTTATTATTTCTTAGAAGTATTCATACTAA
This sequence comes from Protopterus annectens, assembly GCF_019279795.1. Taxonomy (NCBI): domain Eukaryota; kingdom Metazoa; phylum Chordata; order Ceratodontiformes; family Protopteridae; genus Protopterus; species Protopterus annectens. The sequence goes on from NC_056741.1 coordinate 1,370,367,808, forward strand.
TGGTGTATACATAAATTATAACAAGTTTCAAGTGTTATTACTCGCTTCTTGTAGTGGCAACATATCCTACTAGGCTGAACATTGTATTAGCGAACAAACTTATTAATTACTAACTTTTTGTTTGTGTTTTAACAAATGAAACATAGTCTTTTATATAGATTTATACATAATAAATATACTGAATTAAATCCATTGTTAATTTGAACATGTTATAGAATTGTAGTAACACCACTGGTTTTAAATGTTGTTTTACCTTTGTAAATGTAAATATACATTTTTTGAGTGATACACCTTTTAGAAGGGCTGATTAGGCACTGAAGGGTGTGCCTGTATAAATGAGGTTTTTTTGAATTGTAATTGTCTGAAGAAGTTTAGCCTATGAGCTAAACAAAAAGCACTTTACAACACAGTCTCAATAAAACTTTTTTCTGTTGGATTTACACAATACTGGCCTTTCATTTTTGTTCTATCTCAAGTTTTGCTATTCTTGGAAGCAAAAAGTGAGCCAACAACAGAAGGGGACTCTGGTTCTCATTCTTCAGATAGTAAAGTTCTTAAAAAAAGACTTTACCAGTGAAACCTTCCCCAGTGTTCCAAAGAAAATATTTGAGAGAGAGAAAAAGCAAAGAAGTTGACAAGAAGAATCATGAGTACTTTGGACTTGAAAGAGAGTCTGGTGTTGGGAGATGGAAATGAAGAGTAAGAAGACCAGCAACACTGAAATTATTGAATAAATGTCTCAGTCGTATTTGTGAAATATGGCTTTGCAAGTAAAAGTGAATGAACTAGACTGATTTTTTGTTGACTTTGTTAAACTTGTGAATGGACTGTAAGGCATATACCCTACTTTGTTATTAATGTTTAAAAGGATACTAAAAGGGGGAGGTAACTGTAAGTAGAACAATTATCTGAAGTTGTCTACTGCATCTGGCTTCAACCTGAGGAATTTTGGATCAGATTTGGATCTGTCAACGGTCAGTTTTAAAGTCTTTAGCCCACTTGGCTCCACATCACTTACCCAAAATTCCAGGCTCCTCCTTCAGCTCCCCAAATTTAGTTTGCTGCCATTCTGATTTGCAGCTTGATCTTGGCTTCATTTGGCTTTCACTTTTTTTAAGTTAGCATAGTGAATTTGGTGAGAGTTTGCTCTTCCCTTATCCTGGTTTGTACCTTTTTTTCTTTGTCTTTCTATGTAGCTAGGTAGATAGATAGGTAGATAATTCTTTTGTGTCATCCATCTTCTGATCCCACCCTTTTGCTGGATCATCTTGTTGTATAGTGTGTTGGATGGAATTGTGTGTTGTTACTTAGCAACAAACTGTATTGGTAAAGCTTTAAAAAAAGTGCGATGTTCTTCGTGTTTCACTGTTGCAGTCATTACATTTGGGTAATCTGCTGGCAGGATGCCCTCACTCGGCCTGAATTCCAAAGTCTTGGGTCCTGCGTCGGTTGCTGTCTCCTCTTCCATGACGTCAGGTCGTCAGGGGTATAAAACAAGCAGTCAATGCCATTTTCTTTAGTCTTTCTTGCCACGCGGTGCCCGAAGCAGAAGCATTTCGCAAGTGCCGGTTGGCCGACTCCTGAAATATTCGAGTTTGAGTTTCAGAACCAAAGTCTTCACTAAAGCTAAGTACCACATTGGGGAAACTTTTTTCTTGCTCCATACCGATGTCAGAAAAAGTTAATAATTGTATTACTTGTGGGAAGCAAATACCTCATAAAGATTTCCATTTATACTGTATTCCTTGCCTAGGCCCTGATCACAATGTGCTTGGCTGTCGGTTTTGTGCTAGATTTAACCAACGCACTATTAAGCGTCGGTATATTTTTGCCTCAAAGTATTTTGGAAACAGATTTAACTACCCAGAAATGTCATCGAATAGCAATCTGAATATCAGAGTACATAAAAAAACTCAAAGAAAAGGACAGAGACAGACAGTTAAGGCCCAAAACTGACGATGAAGCTTCTCCTAAGCCAGTCGCCGGTACTAAGTGAGGCGCTTTCGCAGCCCCTGATACCTGCTACTTTCGAGTTGCAGGCCCCTACCAAGACCCATGTGGAGTCCAGCACGCCGCGAGATACTCAAAGTATTGGACCCACAAATGTATCTTCCCTCAGATGGGTCCAGAGCCGCTGAGCAGGCACCGGCTTGTGAGGGTGTATTCAGGCCTCAACATTTTTATATCAAACCAACAACAGCTGCAAAACCAAAGACAAAAGCAACTTCTAAAGCTAAAAAAATGACACATGAGCCACGTGCACAGGCCGCTATGCCTAAAAAACCAGATGATTAAAATAGCTGAAGACCTTATTACCTTGATCAGGGGTTCCTATCCCCCTCCTGATAAGAAGCCTAGGCAGGACACTGATTATGAATCTTCAGATCAGGTTTCTATTTCTTCTGATTCCTCTTCTGATCAGGAATTATCTATACTTCCCTATGAGGATTCTGATGCAGAGGAGTCTATCTCATCTGCATCACCTCCTGAGGATTATTCATTTGGAGAAACCTTGCATAGTTTGAGGGAGCATTTTCACTGGAAGAGTCAAGATTTCTCAGAATCAAAAAAGAGGCTCAGGGATTTCCTTCTTCCTTAGCACAGGCCTTTAGCCATACCCTGTTTTAGACATTGTGGATGATGTGTTTTCGGAGTCAAGCTTGACACCTGACTCCTTACCTCCAGCTCCCAGCAAGCCTGACAGATATTACAGGGTCCCAGACTCACACAAATTTTTATTTAGAAACCCTGCTGCTGATCCTGAAACTATTTCACAGGGTCCAAAGGGAGTTAAGGCCGCAACAGCAAAAAATCCTACTCCTCTGACAGAGATTCAAGGGTACTGGTTAGATGGGGAAAGAAGGTTTATACATCTGCAACCTTGGCAATTAGGGCCTTAAACTGCCAGTTTCATATGCTCAAGTATCAACAACATGTTATGAGATTGCTGAAACAGAAAATGATGTTGATTTCTGAATGTGCAGAAAATAAAGAAGTGCAGGAATTATTGCATGCAGCTGAACAAGTTGGAATGCATACTTTGCAATGTGGTTTTGATTCTTTAGAGGCCTCCTGCAGGTCCACAGTTACTGGATCTGTGATTAGGAGGCATGCCTGGCTAAAAGAGTAGAATTTGCCTGATCATGTTAAAGCTAAATTACTGGATGCACCTTTATAGCATGATACTGTGTTGGGTATTAAGGCAGAAGAGGTTTTAAAGAAAATGGAAGACAAAGCTAAGTCTATGCAAACTGTAAAAGACTTCTTACAAGTGCAGCCACCAAGATTCAGTAGACACTGGCCTACAAAAAATGGTCCTTTCCTGTGTCAGACAGAGCTCAAAGGGGCAAATCCAGACCCCCTAAAGGTTCTAGATACCAGGCACAAGATTCTTACAGGTCAAACCAATGGGGTGTTTCTACCTCCAAATCTGGAGGACATAAAGCGCAAACCTACAGAAAACAGTCCCAATGACTTCCTCTGCCTTCACCAAGCACTTACCTTTTGGCAGCACTCTTAGGGGGAAAATTAACACTTTTTGCTCAAAATTGGCAGTTAATAACCCAGGACAAGTGGGTGCTAAACATAGTATCACAAGGATACAGATTCCATTTCCATACTCTGCCAATGGCAAACAGCTGGCCGGATCTGACAAAAAATCAATGGGCAGAGGCACAGAAACAGGTTACGTCCTCATGGATATGGGGGGCCATTCAGCCAGTACCAGAACAGGAAAAAGGACAAGGTTTTTACTCAAGACTGTTCTTGGTACCCAGAAAGGACAAGGCCTGGCAGCCAATACTGGATTTATCAATTTTCAACACATACCTGGACATTCCAAAATTCAAAATGCTCACTTTGCAGCAGCTTCTGCCCATGCTGGGCAAGAACGCTTGGCTGGTGGCATTAGACCTAAAAGAGGCATACCTGCATGTTCCAATAAGGGAATCATGCAGAAGATACCTTAGATTCAAGGCTGGCTTAATGCATTACCAATTCTCTGCACTGCCCTTTGGCTTATCTACTGCGCCCAGGGTGTTTACAAAGTGCCTGGCACCAGTAATTGCTTTTTGCAGACAAAGAACTATACAAATATGCCCTTAGTTGGACGACTGTCTCATTCAGAGAACAAGGACATTCTTCTTCAACACCTGGCATTTGTGAAAAGGCTTCTAACATGCCTAGGGTACACAATAAATGAAAAGAAATCACAACTGGTACCCTCTCAAAAGATAACATTCCTGGGTCCAAGCTTGAATACAACTGCCCAGATGGCTTACCTCACGCCAGACAAACAAAGGTAACTGACTACGTACTTCAAACTGATGGCAACAAAAACCCAGTCATCTGCAAGGCAAACTCTGCAGGCTTTGGGCTTCATGGCATCCTGCATTCTACTGATTAAATATGCAAGACTGCATATAAGGAAACTTCAATGGTACCTAAAAAGTTTATGGAGTCAACATTGTCACAGTCTGGAAACAATGATTCCTCTCATTCCCACCTGCAACAGGAGTTTCTATGGTGGGCAAAGGCATGTCACCAAAACATGGGACGGGCCTTCACTCTACCCCCTGCCAGCCAAACCTTAACAACAGACGCATCAGATTATGCATGGGGGGCCCACATGGCGGGAAGATGCATTCAGGGCATATGGACCCCAAAACAAATGCATCCACGTAACAACCAAAAAGAGATGCTAGCTGTTCAAAATGCCCTGACAGCCTTCAAGGACTTACTTCATCCAGGACAACTACTGATAAAGACGGACAACACCACGGTTATGTGGTATATAAACAAGCAGGGGGGCACGCACTCATACCCCCTTTGCAGATTAGCCATGGCACTGTGGGACGCAGCTTTGACTTACCAAATACATCTTCAAGCTCAGTTCCTGTCAGGAAAACAAAATACTCTGGCAGATGATTTAAGTAGAAACCTTATGGACCCCCACGAGTGGAAACTAGATCCACAAGTCTTCAGCATGATAACAAAGAAATGGGAGAGCCCGGACATAGAGCTATTTGCCTCTCCTCAAAATTGTCAATTAAAAAGATTCTGCAGAAGGACTTATCATAGAAAAGCATGGAAAGTGGACGCCCTATCCTTCAGTTGGAAAAACCTTTCAGTTTACACCTTTCCTCCTCTGCCTCTTCTTCCCAGGGTACTACTGAAAGTCAGACAAGAGAAACCAAAGATGATTCTAATTTCCCCGGACTGGCCCTGCCAATACTGGTACCCAATCCTAAGGAACTTGTGTCAATACCCAGCTTGGACCTTACCTCAAAGACCTCAACTGCTGTCCCAGCAAAACAATCAGATCCTGCACAATCAACTCCAGACACTGAACCTGGCAGCATGGCTGATCATGTAGTTATACAAACAACACCTCTCAGTAAAGCTGTGATGGATGACATTTTGGAAGCCAGAAGGCCTAGTACTAGAAAATCTTATACTGATAAATGGAAGAGATTCTGTGCTTGGAATCAAGCACAATAAACTGATACAGCAGAACCAGATATTCCTCAGATATTACAATACTTGACTGAGATGCTTGACAAAGGCCTATCTTTCTCATCAATTAAAATCCATGCCTCTGCCATTTCAGCTCATTACAATACAGAGCCACCAATCTTTTCTCATCCTTTACTAAAGTAGTATCTTAGAGGAGCCAAAAATTTAAGGCCTCCAAGAAGATCACCAGTACCTGCATGGGACCTCAACTATGTGTTGGAAAAGCTCACCCTGCCTCCATTTGAACCAACTGCTACTGCTGATATAAAGCTCTTATCATGGAAAACAGCTCTGCTACTAACAATTACTTCAGCAAGAAGAGTCTCAGAGCTACAGGCCCTCATGGCTGTGGAGCCTTTTATCATATTTTACCCAGAAAGGATGCCTCTGAGGACCAGTCCTTCATTTATGCCTAACTTGGTTTCCAGTGTGGCTCTTAACCAAAAAAAAATTCATCTGCCAACCTTTTATCCAAATCTGCAGAACAAGGGGGAGAGAATTCTGCATTCCTTGGACGTACACAGACAGCTAAGATTCTACTTGAGCAGGACTAAAGCTCTAAGAAAAACTGAGCAATTACTAGTGACATATGCTGCAGGATCAGAAGGAAAGGCCATTTCAAACAGACTATTTCAAAGTGGATAAGCCGCTGCATTTGTTTCTGCTACTTACACCGTGGCAAACTTGTGCCCAAGGGCATTAGGTCTCATTCTACCAGAGCTGCAGCTACTTCAGCAGCCTTTCTCATAGGAGTACCAACCAAAGACATTCTAGTGGCTGCTACTTGGAGTTCTGTTCACACCTTTACAAAGCATTATCATTTGCCTCTCTACTCCAAGTCCAGGGCAGGCTTTGCCACTGCAGTTCCGCAGGGCCTTCTAGCCACACCTAATGCTGTTTAGCTCCAGCCTCCCATCCATAGCTTTGGGATTCTACCCAAATGTAATGACTGCAACAGTGAAACATGAAGAACATAGTACAGTTGTGTACACTTACCATAAATGTAGATGTTTGAGTGTATTCACTGTTGTAGTCCAGGTTACCCGCCCGCGATCCCCCTTTCATTCTGGAGTTTATCTTTCCTTTTCTATCTTCTACAACCTATGTGATGTATTTGCTTGTAGATGAAGGTAAAGTTTGTATTGATGCATGTATGTATAGTTTTATATATATATATATATATATATATATATATATATATATATTTGCTACCTTTTTGGGGGCACCTGGCATCGGGGCAAGAAAAACTATAGAAAATGACGTCGGCTGCTTGTTTTATACGCCTGATGACCTGACGTTATGGAAGAGGAGACAGCAATGGATGCAGGACCCAAGACTTTGGAATTCAGGCCGACTGAGGGCAACCTGCCAGCAGATTACCCAAATGTAATGACTGCAATAGTGAATATACTTGAACATCTACATTTATGGTAAGTGTACACAATTGTACTTTTCTTCAGATGCAAGTTGCCTTCTGCGGACACACAGTTAAATTGTGTTCATTCTTTGGGACCAGAACATCTAGATTCTGGATGCTCCAGCTGTGAGAGTTTTTGGTTCTAGGGCCATCAGTGAGCATAGGGCTAAGTTGGCTTTAAAAGGGCTTCTACCCTTTGGTTCTACTGCTTCTGTCTCTATTTCTGGAGTGGCTTCTCCCTCAGCTGGAAGTCCGGATCCAAGATGTTCCATCGAGACTTCAGACATTCCAAAGGGGACTGCAAGAGGTCTTCTTCATCTTCGGCATCTGGCCTTGCTCCATCAGGCTCATCAGACCCAAAGGCCTGACAACTTTCAAGTCCTCCAGCTGCCCCAGCACCAGTATCGGCCCAGACATCTCACAGCTGATCGCTTTTGTCACTGGAAACTAGTAAAACACTTTCACCAGCTCCCAGCATCCCAAGTTCATTCCTGATCAAAGGGGGTCCCATCAAATAAGGCAGCTTGTCTCTTTTATCCAAGCACCCCACTAAAGAAGTTACCAAGGACTTCTCCAGCTTCTTCTTGCTTCAGGGCCTCTCCAGCTCAGGTCTAGCACATGGAGCATTCTTCCAAAAGAACTTGTAAGCCATTTTCCCTGGCTTCTTCCATCTGGACATCAAGGTTGATAGGCAGCATTAAAACATCTGATTTGTAGCATTTGATGAGGATCTTTTTGCAGGTGCAGATGCAATTAGGCCTTGTTTCTTCCGGTCCGGAACTGGGACCTTTGGCTCCATCCTTCTGGCTCCCTCCCTTGTCCCCTTCAGATCCAAGGTTTTCAGGGCCAGCTGAATTTCCACCCTCTTGATCAGATCCAATGGCTTGGCTGTCTTCAGCTCTGTCCTTTACCTTGGTAACCTCAACCTCAACTTTTTGGGGCTTTCTGGACCTTGGAGACATGCCACCAATGCTAGAATTTCTGGGCTAGGGTCAATGTTTCCTGCTTCAGGATTGTCGTTTCCACTCGGGACTTTAGCTTTGGATAGCTCAGCATCTATTTCAATGTCTGGTCTATGTCTGGCTCCCTCTGGTTCTGGGCTGTATCTGGAAACCTTGGGTTCTTGGATCTGTTGACCTGCAAAGCCATCCTCCATCTCATCCTTCAGTGTTGTAGAGAGGATGTTCTCCTCTTAGGAGAAGGTTCAGATTTCTCCAGCTAGCATCCCCTCGCTTTTTTTGTCAGCATCTGCAACCAGTGTCAGTCTGCTCCCAGACGGCCTATGTCAGGCTGCCTCCAGTCTGCCCCTGTGGCAGGGCTTCCGTACTTTTCTCGTTCCTCCTTGGCTTTGTCAGAATGGATGGTTTGGGATTAGAAAGTGTAAGAGGAAACACCTGGATACCCCAGAGGAGTCTCTCACTGAAGATCCTGACCTCAAGGAAGGAGTGTTGACACCTCTTTCAGCAAGTTATTGGAGCTGCTTCACCAGCATAGAGGCTGGACCAATGAAGCACCATCTCCTGAGGAGTCAGTATTTCTGGAAGACTTTGGCATAGGCTTAGCCATGTCTTGGGTGGTTCCCCCTCTGGATGCCCTTATAGACCTGGTGTCCCAAAGGGTCTGGAAGGAACTCAACGCAATGGAGTCCATCCCCAGACAGCTGGATAAGTTTCTTACTCCCCCCAAGGACAGGCCACATTGGAAAAAGGGTCTGGCCATCAATGCCTTTGTGGTGGTGGTAGCCAACAAGAAGATTTCAGAGGAGAGACCCTTTTTTCACCCCCAAACAAGGAGTCTCAGGTGTTTGATCATTTAGGGAAACATTCCTTTGCCTCAGCCAGTTTTGCAATTACAGCCCTTAATTACCTGTCACACTTGACAAGACTTCAATGGGACCAAGTGTATGAAGTGTCAAGTACCCTCAAGATGCAGCAGTTACCAGAAACACAGAAGATGCTGGAAAATCAGTTGCCTACTGTGGTTTCCATGAGGTCTGCTGTTTGAGTATATGTTGCTACCCCCACAGCAGACCCTTTCAAAGGATCAGAAGGAGAGTAAGCATCTATTCTTCATAAAATCACAATACTGTTTTCAGGATGCTCCTCCAGAGGGTTCCTGTCAAGGACAGGAGTGAGAATCATAGTGTACATTGCACATGGGGCAGGGGCAGTCTGTAGAATCAGGGATTTTGCTGGCCATTTTCCAGTGGACCCTTTCAGCCATCCTGAATAGTTGCCTGGCTGCTCTTCTCTGGAGGCAGTTGGGGGTTGTCTGGCTCTCCATCCAAAAGCTTGGGAGGCCATCATCTCAGATGCCTGGGTGCTAATAGTTCCATCCAGATGTTATTACATTCCCTTTTTACAAGTTCCAAATTATCACCCAAAACATCTCCCAGATGTTCCACCCCATTGGAGACTTCACACAGTGGTAATGATTTGCAAGCTGCTTATAAATCAAGTCATTCAGTAGTTCCCATCAAGCCAAAAAGGATCTAGGTCTATTCCAGGTTATTAGTGCTGAAGAAAACAAAGGACCTAAGACCACTCTTGGATTTAAGTAGGTTAAGTCTGTTCATCAAAAAGTCCAAGTTTTTGATGGTCACAGTGCAGCCCATCTTATCTCTTCTGGGGAAAGACAATTGGATGTTCTTGATAGATCTCAAGGATGCTTGCCATCACATCAAGATAGACACATTCCAGGAGGTTTCTACACTCCCAGTTGGCGGGCCAATCATTACCAGTTCAGGGCCCTTACTTTTGGTCTCACCACATTGCCTTGGGTGTTCACCAAGTGGAAGTTCTTTCCATACCTGAATGATTGGCTCCTCATCGCCTCCACAAGGGCATTGTTGGTCATGGCCAGGGACTCTTTACTCCAACTGTGCGACAACATAGGTATCACATTATCCAAAACCGAGCATTCAGCCTGCAGAAATTTTAGAGTGCATAAGGTCAGCCAAATAATGAGCCTCCCGAACTGCAGAGGTTTTGGCCTTTGGGCTTATGATCTGTCAGTGTTTGCAACTCTGAAGTCACTGGCACATGCAGTTATGAAGCTTCTGGGTCATATGGCATTGTCAACAGGGTTGTTTCCTTTAGCCAGATATCACATGAGGGCTGTACAATGGATTCTGGCTGTTCACTGTTCCTTCCGTACTCATCCTTTTCATACCTCTCAACCTCTTACAGCAAGAAATCTGGACAAAACCATAAATAAAACTGGAACAAAGGCCCAAAAATTGGGGCATTTTTTTAAATATTGCTCTTACAAACTTAGAAGTTGACAGAATAACACGTTTTGTGTTAGCATAAATTTTCTGAAGGGTATGAATTCTGAAACACAAATATCTGTCATTATTTTCTGACTTTAGTCTTTAATGATTTGCCACAAATTTGCTAAGAAAACCACAAAAATATGGGTATTCTGTGAAAATCTGTACAGTTGAGAGGAATAAATTCCTTTTGCATTTCCCCATACAGTTAATGAAAGTGTGTCACAAGCAAATTTGTTGGGGGTTACAGTCTCCATTGGTAACTGAAGGGAGGCCATTTGTAATTCCATCTCCCATGGCCATGGTCACCATAGACGCCTTCCTCCTGGGATGGGGGAAATTTTGAAGTGAGGACAGTTCAAAGTTCCTGGTCTTCTGCAGATGCCCAAATTCACATCAGTGTTCTGGAGATGACATCAGTCCTCCTTGCATTGCAGGCTTTACAGGCCCTTCCCAGAGGTGTGAAAGCAGCCATCTGCACAGCTACAGTGATCCTCATTACTCCCTTTTGGCCTTGTCAGATGTGGTTTCCCCTCCCATGGCCTCTTCTGAAGTACCTCCCCAAGTACTGGATCCCATTCTGGATCTTATGTCTCATCCAGTAAGTCTGGATCCCCCCAATCTTCAGCTCATCAAGTTGACCACATGGTTCCTCCAATTCCCTTATTGGTCAGAAATCCCAAGCTTCTGCAGGTTGTTGTTCATATATTGTCAGTAAATGGAAAAAGTTTGCCCTGTGGGTGGAGTCTCTTTGACTCAACCCTTTCTGTTTCACTTTGGAATCCATTTTGGATTTTTTTTTGCTGAGTTGTTTCAATCAGGTTTTAGTTTTTCTACTACTAAAATGCAATTGGCGGGCATTTCTAACTTTCACGTTGGCAAAGATAATGTGCCTCTGACTTCTCTCAAAATCTCCAAGGCATTCAAAGGTACATTTTTAGTCTGTCCCCTAGTCCAGGATCCAGTTCCTCCCTGGGATTTGCCCTTCATTTTGCAGGCCCCTTCTTTTGAACCATCAGCTACTTTGGACTTAAAGCTCTTGTCTTGGAAAATGTTTTTGGTGGCAGTTACTTCTGCCAGATGGTTTCAGAGTTGCTAGCTCTTGATTCTTCACCTCCTTATTTGGTGTTCCATAAAGACAGGGGTTCTCTTTGTACAAACCCTTCCTTTCTGCCAAAGGTAGTTTCCGAGAATACCCATAACAGCTGTCTCCACCTTCCTGTGTTTTTTCCCCAGTACCTCTTACATTGTTTGGATTTACGTATACAATTGAGATTTTATTTTATCATAGTAAAGCTGTCAGAAAATTCAGTCAGTTATTTGTGTCCTTTTCAGAATCCATGCTGGGCTCACCTGTATCCAAAGTAACTTTATCCAAGTGGCTGTCAGATTGCATTTTGTTTGCTTACTTCTTGAAAGGCAAGACTGTAATGCACAAGCCAAAGGGTCATTCAACAAGGGCTATGGCTACCTCTACGGCTTTCCCCTGGAGAGTGTGAATGGATGATATTTGTGCAGCTACTACTTGGCTGGGGTCACTACACTTTTTGTGTCACATTATAATCTGGATATTCAGTCTAAATCCAGAGCTTCATTTGGCTCCACTGTGTTGCAGAATATCCTTCCTTAGTTCCTCCTGAGGAATTTTTATTGTCTGGGGACTCTATCCCACAGGTTGGAGCCAGGCAGAGCATACAGCATTGGATACAAAAGTTATTTACTTACCCTAATGATAGATCCATGTCATCTGTCTCTGTTTGGTTCAACTTTCCTGCCCACTTAATATTTGTTGACCTGGCGAGTCTTTCCTTCTGAGATGACTGGACATTGAAAGTCATTGTTCCCACTCTCCGGAGTCTTGCATTCTCCTTGGCTGTCATAATCCATTTTTCTGAGGGTGCATATTTAGAATTATATGTTTTTCTCTTGATGATTTCTTTTATAGGACAAACTCAATATGTGGAGCTGAAGGAGGAGCAGGGAGTTATGAGTAAGTGCGAAGGAGTCAAATGGGCTAAAGACTTTAGAATTGGCCACTGTCAATTCCAAGACAGATCTAAAGTCCAACAAGTTGAACCAGACTGAGACAAGCAACACAGATCTGTCGTTATGGTACATATATAAATTTTGTTTTGTTCTTAGTATCTATATAAAACATTTCATGATATAAACTGCATGATCTGATGTTGGTAATCTTCATTCATTCCTTACTGATGGGTGTAAGTTCTATCCTCGGAACCAAATCAGCCGTTATAACAAGCTCACTCCAGCCAAAAAACTCTCGAGCTAAGCCTTTACCCATAGTGCCCATCTCTGTATTACCTCAGATCTCATTTGCCGTGTACTGAATAAAGATGTGTCGGGCCAGCTCTTACCTAAGTCATTTAAAAATTTTCATATTTTGCCTCTTGTTAAACTTTCCTTTTTTGTTATTTGCATATACCTTGTTAGCCTACTGTTAGTCGCATACTTTTTGCTTATCTGTGTGCGTGTCCCTCTCTCTCTTTACTCCTTTTTACCAAGTTTGGTACTCTTTGCACCATTGTTGGTACAGGCCTTCCCTTACCTCTGAGGTAATTCCCAATACCATTGTTGGTATTCCCTTTTCTCCTTTCCCCTTTACTGTATTTCTAAAAAAAAAAAAAAAACCCCTTTCTTCTTCTTTGTGGTTCAAAGTGTGTCTTTCTGCGTTTTGGTCATTTTATCTTTTGTGTCTAAATTGTATTTTTTTGTGCTAATATGTCTGAGAAAGAGAGTACAACTGGTTTTAAGTGCTGTGATCAATGTGACAGGAAAATGCCTAATGTGGACAGCCATACATCGTGTGTACTGTCTTGGGATACCACACTTATCTGTAAAACCCCCTTGTGACATTTGTAAAGCCTTTAGCTCCCACACATTGGTGGAACCAAGAATAAACTTATGCTTAAAGGTCTCCTTAAATCTCCATTCGCAGAGGCTGTCTCTGAGGCGGAGGGCTCATCCTCTCCAAACAAAGAACACAAAAAGAGGAGGAAATCTTTGCCCTCTTCTCACATTAGTGAATCCAAATTGACAGAGCCAAAAGCAAAAATCTCAAAACTGGCACCAACATCCTATGCACCGGGACCTCAAACTCCCTCCATGGTGCTGTCTTCAGTTCCAGCACCTCTGCAGCTGACTGTGGTGCCACCCTTGGCACCTATTCTTTAGACTCTGACTTTGACACTGATTGTGACATCATTACCAACTTCCGTTTCTGCACCAGAAATAGTCATTCCAACACTGGTCACTTCCCCCTACCTGTACATCATGCTGGTCCTTCGGCCTCGGTGCTGAAAGGTGAAATAACCTCTCGGACCCGATATTCCCCTTCGGTGGATCCATTTTTTGGCAAAGAATGCAGCCACTTTCTAGAGTGTCCTGACTCCCTGTCGGGGATATTCACCCACTCCTCCAGGACCCTTTCGGAACTGGGTGTGGAAAGGCTTCTGGATCAGCTCCTGGTGGCCAGAGGTTTTCCAACACCCTTCAAATCATCCCTGCCACCAGGAGCTGAGGATTTTTCTCCATGGACTCCTACATATTTTTCTCCTTCGACCACCCTAGAGGTATCAGAGCCTTCGACACCAACGCCAACCCCAGTTCCAGCTTATTCAGCTCCATTAGTAGACCTTACCATTTGGCCTTCAACTCACCGAGATCCAGGCCATCATCGGGATTGACTCTGGTCTGTCGGCACCGTGATCCCTAGTGTGGCGCCTGTTTTTGTTTTTTCCTCGGCGCCGTCTACTACAGTTCCTGTTGCTTTGGTGGAACTGGGTCCTTTCATGGCTCCTTCCCTGGGAATGGATTCATCGGAGTGGGGTGTGACCCCAGTCCTGAGGTTGTCTTTCTCAGTTCTGGGCTCCCAGCCCTCTTCGGGCAAGCCTGCTTTCTAGGTGATGGAGAGGACACTTGCCTCTGCAGGCTCCCAGCTGGTCCCTTCGGTGCCGGAGACCCATATATACATTTCCTCTGTGCCACAGTTGCCACAGCCCACTACTCAAGGATACCAGTCACAGGAACCTCAAGACATCCTTCCACAAGGTGCCCACTCTGCAGAGCCCTCGTCAGATGTCCCCTCTGAGGAGGTACCTCGCAAAAGATCATGCAAGAAGAAGCATGTAGATTCCCCTGAAGAATCCCTCTCCAAGGATACAGCCTACGATGAAGGGGAAGGGTCTCCACAGTTGCCCCTAAGGCTGTCTCCTTTGGAGACATACTGAAGATCCTGAAACAGCGGGGGGACTGGAAGTCCACCACCCCTTCCTCAGTGGAGTGTGTATTCCTACAGGCTTTCTGTTCCCAGTCCTCTACTTCCTGGGTGACCCTGCCTGGAGATGACCTGGTTCAGCTAATAGTGCAGCTCGCCTGGAAGAATCCTGATATCATTGAACCTATCCCCTGGAGACCAGACAAAATTCTTTCTCCTCTAGAGGACAGTCCACACTGGTCCAAAGGCATGCCAGTAGATGTTATGATTGTGGTGGCGGCCACTAATAAAAAGCTTGCCGAGGAGAGCTCTACTGTCCATCCCCCTAACAGGGAGTCTTGGGCGATAGACAGACTAAGGAAGCAGGTGTACTCTTCAGCAACCTTCACCATTCGGTCCCTGAACTGTCTGGCACACTTTACCTGGCTTCCGAGAGATCTAATCTCCGAACTCACAGAAACCCTTGCAGGAGCAGTTTCTGATGGGGTATGTGACAAAGTTGCCTCACAGCTTGCCACCCTGGAATCTATCTCTAACTTCTCCATGTGGTTGATTTCTCATTCTACCGAAGGGTCGGTTAGAGCAGCAGGTGCAGGCGTTGTCACGAGACGTCATGCCTGGATGTGCTTATGTGATTTTGCGGATCCTTTTACGTCTTCCTTCCTGAATGCCCCCGTAGAGGCCTCTTCTCTTTTTGGCCCTAAGGTAAAAGACACTTTAGCCAGGTCTGAAAAGCATGGTAAGACGTGGTCTGCTATAGACATATGTTTTTCCACCCCCCCCAACAACCCAGTTCTAGGAATCACAGGAGTGGAAAGATGTGATAGAAGAAATCCCAGGGTCCTTTCTGCGACACACGAGGTGAGTTTTCCCCCCGGTGCAGAGGGGGGAAATCATCCAGAAGATGCCCCTTCAGAGGCAGAGGGGGTCCGCGTAATCAGGGATCCAGAGATTCCTTCTCTGGACATCCCTATCAGTGCTCCTGAAAAGCGGACCAATTGCTTACCTCTGGAAGCAGTCGGGGACGATTTTCTCTGCATCACCTTGCTTGCCAAACAATAACCACAGATCTTTGGGTGCAGATGATAATTCCAGTGGTTACCACGTCCCTTTCTACCTTTACCCAAGGCCATTAATGCATACTTCCAACGTTCCACCCAGTCAAAGGGAAGTAGCAGCTCAAGAAATCCAAAAGCTGCTTCAAAAAAGGTCCATCCAAATAGTCCCACCAGACCACATAGGATCAGGATTCTACTCAAGTGCCAAAAAAGACAGGGGACTGGAGACCAGTTCTGGACCTCAGCATCCTAAACAAATTTGTCAAACAAATGAAATTCTGTTTGGTCATTGTTCAGTCTATTCTTCCCTTTCTGGAGAGACGATTGGATGTGCTCGATAGATCTTCACGATGTGTATTACCACATAAAAATGCTCCAGAAGATTCCTCTCCTTCTGTCTGGGAGCCAATCACTACCAATTCTGAGCACTGCCCTGTGGTCTCTCTATGGCCCCCAAGTGTTCACCAAATGCATGGCAGTGGTAACAGCTCACTTGAGACTGCAAGGATTCCGGGTGTTTCCACATTTAGACAATTGGCTCCTCACCACCCCAACCAAGCATCTACTGATTTCAGCCACTCATTACACTCTACAAATACTGGAATACTTAGTGGATAACAGTAAACAAAGACAAATGCAATTTGGCTCCATCTCAAAGACTGGAGTTCATAGGAGCAAATTTCAATACTCAGTCTTGCCTAGTCTCCCTCCCACTCCACAAGCTGGAAAGACTCATATCCGAACTCCGGGTGATACTCTGTCTGGACAAAGCTCTGGCTTGGCAGTCCTCCAACTACTAGGGTCAATGGCAGCATCGATAACAATAGATGTTAAGTTGTCAATCTCGCCTTCATTCTTGCTGGATGGGTTCGGAGCTGATCCTCGGCTCCAACTCGGCACTTGCTAAGCTCGAGAGTCACTTTTACCAGCTCGAGGCAGCCCCATATTCCATGATGCAAGGCGGTAATTACCCAGATCTCATTTGCCGCTTCGCTAATGAGGTCATCCTTTTTACCAGCTCCTGGTAAGTGATTTTTCATTGCTCTTTTTGAAAGATTTAGGTATCCCAATACCCTAAAATTTTATTCTTTATAGTTTTTTTAGTGAACCTTATTCACTTAGCTCCATACCCATTTCCCTTTAGTTCCCTTATTCATAAGTTTCTGTGTTTTGGGCCTTAGGCCTTACCCTCCCTCACAGTTCCTGTCAGGATTTTCCTTAGGTGTGCGGGTGTTGTGTCTCACTGTTCTAATTTTTAGTTATTAGTGTCTTTTTGGTCTGATTGGTGTGTGTGTGTGTATTAGGACTCAGACATGTCCAAAAGTACTAGGGTCTCAGGTTTCAAGAAGTGTGACTCGTGCTGTCAGAAGATGTCTCTGACAGACGGTCACACTTGTATTTATTGCCTGGGACCCCTACACCTGCAGGACTCCTGTGCTATCTGTCATTCTTTCAGCCAGAGAGTCCTGCAGGAACGTAGAAATAAGTTGATCCTCAGGGGTCTTCTTAAGCCTGAGAGCTCCCCGGCTAAGGTCAGCTCCGGGAAGCCCTCTAAGCCTCCCAAGACCCAGACTTCGGTGTCCAAGTCTGTGGTCTTGGTTCTGACTCCGCCAGAGTTGACATCGGCTCCGTCCGGAGCCAATCCTTCCTTGTTGGAAGCTTCAGTACCGGCACCATTCGGCGCCGATATCCTGGCTTCGGCACCTGTGTCAGCTCCAGCTGGAGCCGACACCCTAGTGTCGAAGCATGTCTCGGCTCCAGCTGGAGCCGAGATATCTTTGTCTCCACTCGGAGCCGAACGTTCTTCGGCTCCGATGGCTCCGTCGAAAAAGAGGTCTAGATCTCCTTCATTGGAATCTATACACTCGGCTCCAGCCTCCCCCTTGCTTTTGGAGTGGAGCCATCGGAGCCGATCATTGAGGTCTTCCAGGCTCTCAGACCATGACTTAGAGAGAGTGGTGAGTAGGCTATTAAAATCACAGGCACTAGCCCAGATGCTGCATAGCCCGTCTCAGCAGACGACCGCTATTCTACACCCTCCTGAAATTCCTCCTTCGACTCTCCTACAGAGTTTGGAGCCAGAGATTATTGGTACCGTGACTGCTGCTGCTTCAGAGCCGATACCACACCTTTCGGCTCCGTCGTCCTCGACTCCTATCTCCTCCTTGAGACCTTCCTTGGAGGGATCCGGGTGTCGGGCTTCCCTGGTCGGTTCCGAGGGGGCGAGTGGCATCGGACCCTTGTCCGACCCCGTTCTCCCTCTCGGAGCTTCGGCTTTGGTGAGCTCGGCCCCGACATCTGCTTTGGAGCCTTCCCTTTCGGTGGGACCAGGGATCCCTGTTTCTTCAGAGCGGGATCTCTCGGCCCTCCCTGGGAGGGGAGCCTTCGAGGTGATGAGGAGTGTGCTAGCCCCAGAGCTTAGTCAGCAGTCGGTTCCTTTAGCTCCTCCCTCTATGGTGCCTGTAGATGCCTCTTCCCGCTCTCTTGCTCCCGGACCCAGAGATCCATCGCCCCAGGTCTCCCCATTGGGAAGAACTTCCTCTTCCGAGGTTTCTCCTGATCCTTCAGGTGAACCCCCGCATAAGAGGACCTGCAAGAGGAAGCACTTAGACCCCCCCTGAGTCTACAACATCAGATTTAGATGAGTCGGAGGGGTCCCCAAGATCTCCCTCTGAGGATGTCTCCTTTTCAGACATCCTTGAACTCCTGAAACAGAGGGGGAACTGGCCCTCCATTAATCCCTCCGAGGATGAATCGGTATACCTGGAGGCTTTTGGATCTCGACCCTCCACCTCCTGGGTCTCTCCGCCTTTCGACCCCCTCATGGAAGTCATAGCTCGAAAGGCGTGGGCATCTCCTGATTCGGTGGAACCAGTCCCCAGGAGACCTTCAAAGTTTATCACGGCCCCCACTGAAAAGCAGTTTCTTACTAAGGGTGTCCCGGTTGATGCCATGGTGATGGCGGCCGCCACCAAAAAGGAACTTGCAGATCCTTCCGTGCCAGTCCATCCTCCTAACAAGGAGTCTATGTCCATGGACAGGTATGGCAAGCGGATGTTTTCCTCAGCGACCTTTGCTTTGCGTTCGCTGAATTATTTATGTCACTTCACCAGACTTCAAAGAGACATCCTCAAAGAATTGGGTGAAGTAGTACAGGATCCGTCAGCGGCAGGGGCTCAAGAAAAGATTGCCTCTCAGCTGGGAATCCTTAATTCCATAACCAACTCCTCCATGCGGCTCATTTCTTATGCAGCCGATGGGGCGAGTAGAGCTGCAGACACAGGAGTGGCTCTCAGACGTCAGTCCTGGATGCGGCTCTGTAATTTTGCAGACCACTTTAAGGCATCCTTCACAAACTCTCCCTTTGATGGGACAACATTGTTTGGCCCTCAGGTGAAGGACACTTTGACCAGTTGCGAGCAAGACGGCAAGACTCTTTCTGCCGTAGGAGTCCGTTTCTCCACCTCTTCTAGACCTTACCCCAAAGGTCAGAAGGGAGGGAAAATGTGGTTCCGAAAATCTCAGGGAGTCACGCCTGACGCACGTGGTCAATTTACCCCCAGAGACAGAGGGGGTAATAACAATAGATGCCGCCCTATGGGCAGAGGAGGTCCACAGAACCAGGGCAGCAGAGAGCCTCTCTCTGACAAGCCCTTCCAGCATCCCTGAGGTGTTGCCCAACTGTCCACCCTTGGAGGCAGTCGGGGGGAGATTGTCGCTGTACCCAGAAGCCTGGTTTTCCCTCTCTCAAGACAAATGGGTACAGTCGATCATATCCGAGGGTTACAAGATTCCTTTCGAGGAAAGCCCCTTCCCTCAAAAAGGTTCTCTTCCAGACGTTCCACCCGGTCTAAGGGAAATTGCAAAACTAGAGGTTTCAAAGCTTCTAAAAAAAAGGGCCATCCAGCCAGTACCAACAGATCATTTAGAGTCCGGAATCTACTCAAGGTTCTTTTTGGTCCCCAAAAAGACGGGAGACTGGAGACCAATATTAGACCTCAGCAGGCTCAACAAGTCTGTCAAAAAGACAAGATTTCGGATGGTCACACCAATCGATTTTGCCTTTTCTGGGCAAAGACAACTGGATGTGCTCCATAGACCTTCAGGATGCATACTATCACATAAAAATCCACAGACGCTCCAGAAGTTTTCTCCGCTTTCGGCTGGGGACCAGTCATTTTCAATTCAGAGCCCTGCCCTTTGGTCTCACTACAGCCCCCAGAGTGTTCACCAAATGCATGGCAGTGGTCACGGCTCACCTGAGATGTCAAGGATTCCAGGTGTTTCCGTATCTCGATGACTGGCTCCTCTCAGCCACCACCAGGCATCAACTTCTCCAAGCCAGAGAAAACACTCTACGTCTCTGCGGTCAGTTAGGAATTTCGGTCAACTTCGAAAAGTCTTCCTTATCGTCCTGCCAATCTATTACCTTTATAGGCGCAAATCTAGACACTACTCAGATGTCAGCAAACCTAACAAGTCAGAGAATCCTAGATATCCAAAACCACGTTCGGATCATCCTATCCAGCAAAAGAGTACAAGCCAGGTTGGTCCTGAAATTGTTGGGCCTCATGGCAGCTGCCATCACACTTCTTCCTCTGGCCCGTTTTTACATGCGTCTCCTACAATGGATGTTGTTCACCCAATGGTCCTTCCAGCAGCTTCCCATGCGTCACAAGATCCTGGTGACACAAACCTGCAAGAACCATCTATCCTGGTGTATTTCCTCTCCTCTACTCCATCAGGGCAGACCATTTGTTCCCCCGGCCCCAGTAGCCACGGTCACTTCGGATGCCTCCCTGATCGGGTGGGGGGGGCATTATCAGGGCAGGATGGTTCATGGCACGTGGCAACCGTTCGAATACCACCTGCACATAAATGTCCTAGAGATGAGAGCAGTGCTTTTAACGTTGCAAGCCCTCAATGACTTTCTTCCTTTAGGAACTATTGCAGTTCACACGGACAACATGTCCGTCGTGTGGTACATCAACAAGCAGGGCGGAACCAAGTCCTATCCCTTGTGTCGAGAAGCTCTCAGACTTTGGCAATGGGCGATCTCCTCTCATCGGTTTCTGGTAGCAACGCATATCCCTGGGAAAACCAACATAACAGCGGACAGATTGAGCAGAGCTGTACTCATGCCTCATGAGTGGTCTCTCAAGCAATCCATAGTGGAGGAGATTTTTCAGAAGTGGGGCCGCCCATGCTGCGATCTTTTTGCTACACCTCAAAACAGCAAATGCCCAGACTTCTTCTCTCTCTTCCCACTTTCGGGCCATCCCCCCAGAGACGCTCTTACCCAAGATTGGCCCCGGGGACTCCTTTATGCGTTTCCTCCCTTTCCTTTGATACCACAAGTACTCCAGAAAGCTACCGTCTTGAGAGCCAAAATGATTCTCATTGCCCCTTACTGGCCTCGACAAATTTGGTTCCCGTTCCTTCATCGCTGTCTCTTGGTGCAGCCTTGGCATCTGGACCCAGCTCCAGATCTTCTGACCCACCAGTCGGGTCAACTGCACCGGTCCGTTCCTTCCCTCAACCTCACAGCTTGGTTGCTCCACTTCCTTCCTTAGCCAGGCTTCCTATGATCTCTAATCCCGTTAGAGATATCATAGTAGCTTCTCTTAAGTCCTCTACTAGGAGGATTTACTCTAGCAAGTGGAAATGCTTCTCCTTTTGGGCAAAATCTAAGAACATAGACTCCTTTACTGCCCCTATTCAGTCGGTCTTGGATTTTCTAACGGAAATTTTTCACTCAGGTTTTTCGTCTTCCACAGTCAAAGTTCAGTTGGCAGCAATCTCGAATTTCCATGTCGGGTTTGCAGACCACAACATTATGTCCCACAAACTTTTGTAAAGCCTTTCTCAAAGGAGTGTTCCTTCTTAAACCCCCTGTTAGGGATCCTCCACCACAGTGGGACCTAAATTTAGTGCTGACATCCTTGATACTTCCCCCTTTCGAACCGGCTGCTTCATGATCATTAAAGTTTCTTTCTTGGAAGACACTTTTTCTAGTCGCTATTACCTCGGCTAGAAGAGTGTCTGAACTTCATGCCCTCTGTGTTCGTCCCCCTTATTTGGTCTTCCACAAGGACAGAGTATCCTTGAGAACCAATCCATCCTTTTTGCCCAAGGTTGCTTCTAAGACAAATTTAAACCAATCCATTGATCTTCCTGTATTTTTTCCAAATTATTCTAACAGGGCGGAACAAAAATTACATTACCTAGATGTTCATCACCAACTCAGATATTACTTGGACAGAACGAAGCAATTTAGGAAGTCCGATCAGCTCTTCCTTTCTTATGCTGAAAATAAAAAAGGTCTCCCTGTTTCTAAAGTGACCTTATCCAGATGGCTATCTTCCACCATTTCTGACATTTATCAGCTTAGGGGCAAACAGCTGAGCTCAAAACCTAAAGCTCATTCCACAAGAGGTCTAGCCACTTCTACAGCTTTTCAGACTAGGCTACCCTTAGATACTATTTGTGCAGCAGCCACTTGGGCCACTCCTCATACCTTCGTTTCTCATTACAAATTGGATTTGGCCTCCAGGGACAGGGCAAGCTTTGGTTCCACAGTTCTCAAGAGTCTGTTCCATTGAGCCACCCAGGATAGAGGTGCTAGGGATGCAGTCCCATCCAGCAAGAATGAAGGCGAGATTGACAACTTAACATTTAGAAGTTATGTACCTACCATAACGTTCCATGTTAGTTGTCTTCTCTCGCCTTCTTTCTTGCATCCCTCCCTCCTGTCCCCCTAGCCTGGACAGACCTTGATCTCCCTTTTTCTCTGGAAGATTCTTCTTCCTTGGACACCAGTTAGTTCTTGTCCTTGATTACCTGGTTTCCCTTTACAGCCTTTTTAGGTTAGTTGTTCCTCTTTCCTTGGTGGAAAGTTTTATAGGCAGTTTTTCCTCTAGATACCAAACGAGATCTGGGTAATTACCGCCTTGCATCATGGGATATGGGGCTGCCTCGAGCTGGTAAAAGTGACTCTCGAGCTTAGCAAGTGCCGAGTCGGAGCCGAGGATTGGCTCCGAAGGCGAGAGAAGACAACTAACATGGAATGTTATGGTAGGTACATAACTTCTAATTCCACTGGCAAGACTAAACATGAGACTCCTACAGTGGCTTTTACTAATGCAGTGGTCCTTACCCTATGTCCTTTCAAATCAGGATAACAAATTGGTGCAAACAAGATTTACTTTGTTGGAAGAAGCCAGAATAGCACCTATGGAGTCGCCCTTTCTCTCCCTCTCAGCCCAGAGCCATAGTGACCATGGATGCCTCCCTGATTGGGTGAGGGGAAATTTCCAGGGAAGGACAGTCCAAGGCATTTGGCCACCCTTGGCGGCCAACCTGCATAGCAATGTCCTAGCAATCTCCTAGAACTGAGGGCAGTGCTTCTAGCATTGCAAGCATTTTAACCTGTTCTCCCTTTAGGAACGATTGCCATCCAGTCTGACAACATGTCAGTAGTCTGGTGCATCAACAAACAAGGGGGACCAAGTCCTACCTGTTGTGTCGAGAGGCCATGAGAATTTAGCAATGGGTGCAATCTTCTAGCCACTTTCTGATAGCAACACACATTCCCGGGATTCCAACTTAATTGCAGACAAATTGGGCAGATGCAGTCTCTTGCCTCACAAGTGGTCCCTCAATCCTGTCGTAGCAGTGGAAATCTTCAGTCACTGGGGTCAGCCTTGCTGCATTCTGTTTGCGTTCCCCACAAATCACAAATGCAGCAGCTACTTTGCCTAATTCCCCCACAGGGGGAGTCCCCGAGGGATGCTCTTGTGTGTGATTGGCCCATGGGACTTCTTTATGCTTACCCTCCCCTTCCTATGATCCCACAATTATTAAAGAAGGCTCTTTAGTTGAAAAGTAAAGTAATCCTCATTGCATCCTATTGGCCCCGACAAATTTGGTTTCCCTTTCTTTGGCCTCACCTAGTACATCAACCATGGATTCTGGATACATCTCCAGAACTGCTGTCGCACGCACAGGGGTTGATACATCCAAACACATCGAGCCTCAAGCTGACAGCTTGGCTCCTCCACTTCCAGTAATTGCCAGGCAAAGCAACCTATCCTCCCCTGTTCACCACATTCTTCTGGCTTCCCATAAACCATCCACCAGGAAACTATCTAAGAAAGTGGAAAAGATTCATAATTTAGTCTCATAAAAATGGGGTAAGCCCTTTTTCAGCCCCACTTTCTACAGTGCTAGATTACTTGTCTAACCTCCTTCATTCAGGAGCTGCAGCTTCAAGTATTCGAGTACACTTGGCAACAATCTCCAATTTCATAATGTTTTCAAGGACTCTTCCTTGATTTCACACAGCCTCTGTAAAACATTTTTGAAAGGTGTTACACACCTTCAAACAACCGATCAAGCCCTGGAGTTTAACATTAGTTCTACAATCCTTGACTCGTCCTCCCTTTGAATTTACTGCGAATTGCAATCTGAAATTCGTATCCTGGAAGACTTTGCTCTTAGTGGCCATTAACCTCAGCAAGACAAATTTCTGAGTTGCAAGCTTTGTGCATAAAACATCCTTACATAGTGTTCTATAAGGACAGAGTATCACTCCGGACTAACCCCTCTTATTTACCCAAAGTTATTTCAGACTTCACTATTAATCAGACCATAAATCTACCAGTTTTCTTTCCAAATTTTTCTAACAAAGGAGAATATTCACTACATTTGCGTGATGTGCATAGACAATTGCATTTTTATCTTGCCAGAACTAAGTCATTACAAAAATCTGACCAGTTATTTGTGTCATTCTCAGGACCAAGATTGGGAGACCTGTTTCCAAAGTTACTTTGTCTAAATGGTTGAGAGATTGAATTTGCTTCATTTACCAATGGAATGAAGCTTCCCTACCATCTAAAATCAAAGCACACTCAACCAGATTAGTCGCAACATCTGCTGCTTTCCATGCAAGAGCTTCTATGGATGACATTTGTGCAGCAGCAACATGGCCTACCCCTCATACCTTTATCATTCATTACAAATTGGATATGGTCTCCAGGGTAAGAGCTTCCTTTGGTTCAATGGTACTCAGGAATATTCTTCCATAGGCCCTCCCAGGAAACAAAGTAGCTAGAGAGTCTGTCCAATCAGTAAGGAATGAATGAAGATTAACAACATCAGATAAAGAAGTCATGTTCTTACCATAACGTTCCATCTGTGTTGTTGATCTTCATTCATTCATTACAACCCACCCGCCATCCCCCTCCGAAAGACTCCCAGAGGTTTTGATATGGTCTTAGCCTATGATAGGAAAGTTGCTCAGATAAAGGGTCTGCTTTCTTTCTTTCTCCCTTACGGGCAAACTCGATCTGAGGTAATACAGAGAGAGGCACTATGGGTAAAGGCTTACCTCAAGAGTTTTTTGGCTAGCACAAGCTTGTTATAACAGCCAATTTGGTTCCGAGGATGGAACCGACACCAATCAGTAATGAATGAATGAAGGTCAAAAACACAGATGGAATGTTATATTAAGAATATAACTTCTTTTTATATATAGTAAAGCAGTTTTGTGAAGTGTGTAGTTAAGGTATTTTAAATATGAGGGGAGTCTTTTCGGTGACTGTTGTAAATGTCAATGATATTAAAGTAAATAAGTACTTTTTAGTTGTAAGAAATATAGTCTTTACAGTACAGCAAGAGAAGAAAGAATTCTGAAAAGCAGGGTTAATGTTAATATACTGTGATTTCAGGCTTCTGAGGTGGGGTGGTGTGTAAAAGTGCATTGGTTATGTTATGTTATGTGAATTAAGATATTTTCTCTTATTTTTACAAGCGTGAATGTGCAGATTAATGTCCTTGGCCTAATCTATAAATAAGTGTTTTATTTATTTTAAGCAGGTGGGCTTTAAAAATAAGATCAAATTATAAAAGTCATGAATAATGCTAAGTTTCTTACATCTGCAAGGATGCTTGCTTGTTTTTTTTTCTTTTTTGTTTGTTTTTTTTCCTTTCTTCTTCACTGGCAAAATGTTCAGTGGGTGTCAAGAATTAATTTACAGAGAGTCATTGCTGAGTACTTTTCCATAGAGACAAGCTGTCTACAGGAGCAAGTAATTAATCTTGAGCATTCTGAGCATTCTTTGCTGAGGGAAATACAGAATTTTTTAAACAAGAAACATATCTATTAAATTATGACATGACTTAGGCAATCATAATTTTTTGTAAATGAAAACAAACCATATTGACATATTTCACAGTTGCATAAATTATATACACATCACTTAAAATCTTTCCAGTCATTGTCAGTCAAATATTACAAAACGCATGCAATTCTTGCCTTCCCTTAAACCTCATTCGTCCTTCAAAACATTATTCTGCATGTGTTGTTCCCACATAAATACAGAATTTAACAGTACATTGGCAAGCTGTTCAGTGAAAAATTAAGTTTGAAATTATGGGAAGTTAATCAGATAGCCTCCCTAGCAGCCTTAATAGTTTAATGCATTTAATAGAACAGTGTACAATTAATTTTTTAAAGATAGACAATGTACTTTTTCTTAGGGCTAAAAGGTAATGATTTCTGAAAGTGTATGGGCACTTTTACACATCTGGAAGAGGAGCAGAGATCAGAAAAGAACAGACAGCAATCAGTGTACATGGGAACATGGGCTATAGCATGCATTTAGCATGGGTAACTGTAATTTTAGGTTGGGTAATGCCTGTGGATACAGCTGTCAATTTGGGGCAATTGTTTCTATCTGGAGGGTTTAACTTCATATTTGAAGATGTGCATAATTTTGTGTGTTTGTTCAAAGTTTATAGGGGATGGGGGTGTTTTGAAAATATATTCAGTCTTTTGTTTAAGGGTTTTCATTAAAGCAGAAAGTCTTGAAACCAAGACAGGTTCTAATGGACATGAGGAGAAAAAACTATAAAAGATCAGCTTGCCAAAAAATAGTGATACACTTACAAATAAGTCAAATATTGTTGTAGGAGACTCTCTCTACTCCCAGTACATTGCTAAACTATCGAAAGTATCCCCACATAAGTAAAACTCTCCAAAAAACTCAAAGCAACATCTTAACCAGTCCTGGTCTTGGACTTTGTGTTCACCATACAGTACTCTCCAAATACTCTCCTTAAACAGAATAGTTGTCAATTGGTTGCTTGACCCAAAGTGTGTCACTCACTGTGAGCCTATGCAACCTGTAGTTATAGTTAGGAGAGGGTCTCTGTTACCTTCCAGGTACTGGGAAAGGTAGTCAGAAGACAAAGCTAGATAATGACATTCTATCCTTCCCTCCCTGAAACTTTCCACAGATGACTCCTTTTGTCAGAAATGCCCAGGCTGGTGAAGTCCTCCATGGGCTGGCCTGTGGTCGTATTACCTTACCTCACCAGAAAATTCTTAATGAATATGTGGGAAGAAGAGGGGAAATGCCACCCACAGAAACTGCCTTCCAACTGACATATTTGCATCCTGGAAGCATTTGGGTACCACTTCCTTTTCTATAAAGAAGGTAGATGCCCTCTACAAGCCCCCCAGAGCTGAATGGAGTTGCATCTGCTCTTATTCTGTAGAATATGCTTACGTGAACTAGGTTCACTTTCAGAAAGTCGCTTTTAAAACTGTTGACTAGTAAACAGAAGAAGACAAAAGAACAAGTGGCAATAGACCAATAAAAAGGTAAAAACTGGGTTTTTTGTGAGGTAGGCAAGTTCTTCCGCACCCTTTACTAATGAATTATTCCAACTCCAAAGTCACATTCCCTTAGCAGGAAAAAGCCATGCTCTTTTCTAGAGGTTTGGTGACATCTGAGTTCTAATCGGTGATGATATGATGTTTGATTCAATCTTCATCCATACAAAATATGACCCTTTGATTGTCCATGTTCCAAGTGAGTCCTCAGGATTCTTATGATACAACATACGCACCAAACAACAGTAACTTTTTACTATACTGTTTGATAAGTATTCTGAGGCACTGGTGTGATGGGGAAGATGTTATTTTCACTGCTAATTTTGGAACTCAGGTCACCCTAAACTCTTTCAGTGTTCCAGGACCCAGTCTACCCTGCTGAATAAAATACTGGAAAATCTTTCAGCCAAATATGATTCTGAGCTCAAGAAAGAGCTGGTTAAAACTTTTATTTTGGGTTTTACAGTGGTCTGCCATGTGCCCACTGAAATTTTAATTGCATTAGTACTAGAAATAAGGCAACAAGTTGTGATATCTGCTTCCATAGGATGGCATTGCTGAGGTTCTTTTCCTTTAAAGAAGAACTAAAGCAGCCCACCCTGGATGCCAGATTACTAGGGGTGGGAGAGGGGTCTTTGGCCATGCTTCCTAAGACTTGGTGGGGTACTTCCAGAGAAAGACAACTATTGATGGTCTTCATGATCTCCTTGTTCCCTTCTAGTTCTTCCACAGTTGGCCTGTTCCCAGAAAGAAACTCCCTCACTTAAGAATCAGGTAGTCTTACTATCCTGATTGTTCTGGCAAATTCTCCCATGGTAGTGACAATACTGACCAAATTGTTATTCCTGACTGCAGCACAGGACTGTCCATAAAAGGGTGGTTCTCTGTTTGTCCCAGTTTGGATAGCCATCTGTAAGGACTGGTACATTCTTGAAGTGACCATGGGTGGTTATGTCTTATAGCTCTAAGTTCTTATCCTATAAAGGGTCCATTACCAAAGATAGGGCCATCCCTGCAGAATTCTTGCGACAGAACCAAGCCTTTTTTCTGAAAAAGTTGGTAGAGACAGAGACTTTCCCTGTGTAGAAGTGAGACCACGGATTTCATTGTCATGTTTTGAAGGGTATAAAACACTTGTACCCCACCGTGACCATCATTGGCTTTACTGAGCACAGCTGGAACCTTCTGTTTCATGTAGCAACTCACCCGGTGCTACTACTGCTAAAGTTTTTCCATATAATGTTGATGAACATAATGGTAGCTTCTTTCACATCAGTGTCTGAGGTCTGCACAAGATGTTCCTTCATTTCACTCTGGATATGCATTACTTGCACTTCAAAGTGCTGCTCTCTGATCTATTCTCTGCACTTGAGAGTGTTTACCAAGCTGCTGTCTGTGGTGGTGGAGGTATTGCAAAACAAGGATCTCTGTGTGGACCCTTACCTGAATGAGAGGTTCCTGATAGCCCTGTTGTGGAACTCCTTGGTATCATCCTGGATTTGAGCTGTTGTGTTTGCAGGACCTTGGAGTCTCCATAAATTTAGTAAGTCCTCTGTGATCTCATCTTGGTAGGCTGCTTCCCTTGTGGCAGAGCTGGACACTTCATTTTCAGTCATTTCTTTCTGTAGACAAAACCAAAAATATCATGACTTGGCAGCCTGAGGAAGGATACAGCCAAAGGTTCAAGTTCAGATCCATGTGCACCTTTTGTTCTTGATGCTAGTCTTTTTGATACTCTTAGAATGTGTAAGGTTACCCCCCCCCATGAGATAATGCAGCCCTCTCTGTGTTCTGCATAGTTCTGTTTGACATTTAGAGTTGATGGTGGACACATTCTGTCTTGACAAGGTACCTTATGCCTTCACATTTTCCCTCTAATGCTGCCCCCTTTTTTTTTTTCAAGATTCAAAGAAGAAAGGCCAACATTTTTACTCCATTTCCCTTTGGTGACTGAAAAATGCATGGTTTCGGACTCCACAGTCCCTGGTAGCACATGAAATTATCCCAGTACAAGTCAAGAAAGTACTTGCATCTGACATTGCAGCCAACTACAAGTTAGACCATAGCTGCTGGTTTAGATCTGCTGCTGCCACTTGACTATCTGGTGAAAGTGTCAAAAGTGACTGAACCCACCAGGAAACCTTCCACTTAAGACATCTTTTTATTGTTACAGGTTCTCCATCTGGGTGGAGAAATTGTTTATGCTACCATAATGTATCAGTTTGAAAGTTACACTGACTTATCTCAGACCATATACAATATGAATTTTTATTATGGTTAAGATGCCTGTTTTGATGTTGCAGTTCATTAAAGGTATTATGCAAGCCTTTTGAGAATCCTCTATTCAAGTCTAATGGTTTGATAATTCTGAAGTTTAACTCTTGAAAGACTCTTTTTTTTTTTGGTGCCCATCACTTTTGTTATGGGATCTTGGAGCATCAGGCCTTTATTTGCAGGGAACAGTATTTAACCATTCACAGAAATTAGATGTTCTTTGTGTTTCACTGTTGCAGTCATTACATTTGGGTTATCTTCTTTGCAGTAGCCCTCAGTCGGGCTGATTAACAAAGTCTTGGGTCCTGCGTCAGTTGCTATCCCTTCTTCCAAGATGTCAAGTTGTCAGGGTTATAAAACAAGCAGCCAATGCCATTACATCAGTCTTTCTTGCCGTGCGGTGCCCAAAGCAGAAGCAGTTTGCAAGTGCTGGTTGGCTGACTCCTGAAATTTTTGTTTTCGAGTTTCAGAACCAAAGACTTCAACTAAAGCTAAGTACCCGATTGGGGAAATTTTTTCTTGCTCCTTACTGATGTCAGTAAAAGTTAATAATTGCATTACTTGTGGAAAGCAAATACCTCACAAAGATTTTCATTCATACTGTATTCCTTGCTGAGGCCCTGACCACAACGTGCCTTGCTGTCGGTTTTGTGCTTTATTTAAATAGCTCACTGTCCATCGTCGGTATATTTTCGCTTCTAAATATTTCGGTTCTTGGTTTAACTGCCCAGAAATGTCAGTTAACCTTCCGACTACCGGGATTCTGAAAAAAATGCAAAAATATAGACAGAGACAGGCCACCGAGGTCCAAAGCTGCAGACGACACTTCTCCTAAGCCAGTCGCCAGTTCCCCGGTACTCAGTGAGGCGCTTTCGCAGCCCCTGGTACCCGCTACTTCTGACTCGCAGGCCTCTACTGAGACCCATTCAGAGTCCAGTATGCCGTGAGATGCTTCAACTGTGGAACCTGTGAATGTCTCTACCTTGGATGGGTCCTGAGCCGCTGTGTAGGCACCGGCTTCTGACGGTGTATTCAGGCCTACGGACTTGCATATTAAACTGACGCCTCCTTCTTCATTTAGGCCAACATCTCAAACCATGCTTATGAAACTGACACCCAGGCCACATGCTCAGGCCTCTATGCCTAAAAAAAAATGATAAGAATGGCTGAAGATCTAACTCTAATTAGGGCAAGCCAACCTCCCCCTTCTAAGAGACCTAGGACTGAAGTTGTTTATGAATGTTCTGAACAGGATTCTGATATTTCTGATTCTTCTGATGATCTGGATTTGCCCTTATCTACTTATGAGGATTCTGATGCAGAGGACTCTATTCCCTCTGCTTCCCCTCCAGAACACCCTAAGCACGCAGTCAATGGTGAGAGTTTTGGGCACATATATTAACAGCAACCTTTCCTTTGACCACCAATTCTCCATAGTGGTAAGAAAGGTTTTCTACATCACCCACCTCATAAGTAAGAGCATTGCATCCAGAACTAAAGAGGTTATAACCCCCCATGTACTCCTCACTTATCAAACCTATAATGGCGTGCAATGCTACCTTTGGTATGTACCTTACCAGGCACCTGCAGCAACTGGAAAGACTTCAAAGATTTCTTACAAAGAAATTTCAGGGTCTTTACATCATATGTTAACAAACTGAAATCACTGTCACTACATTCTGTGTCTTACAGACTACTCAGAGGTGACCTCTGCCTTGCATATAAAGCAATCTCAGATCCTGCTCTAATGGAAATGCTGTGCATTCGTAAATCAAATGGAATAAGATGCACTCGCTCTAGGGAACTCAACCTAGTATATGACATTAACAGAACTTGCTGGACAGACAGATATATCTCACAGAGGTTACTTCTCCTCTGGTACAAACTTCCAGTTCAGGTAAAGTTGACCCTATTTAAGTGTAATTTGGAATGATTGGATAGGAAATTGCAAATTCACCTCGGGAGTTTCATCTGTGTCCCACTTCGACAGGGGCAGTAGTTATTGACTTAGTTCCGCTTAACACCTTGATATTCTTGGGAACAGTGGTTGTATTTGTCTAGGCTTGTAAGGGCTCTAGGGCCATTAGTCTAATAACCTCCTATGATTCTATGATCCTTAAAAAGAGCCAAAACATGCTTAGTTTCAAACTTAATACTTTTACATTATAAAACTTATATTTATCTGAAAGTAAACTAAATCCACAGTACAAGTTACCTTAATTTTCATCTTCAGTCACCACTGATATGTATGCATGTTATTTATAGAGGGCTGATGTCTCCTTCCTCAAATGAAACAGTAGGGAACTGTCATAAATAAATTAATTTGGCACAGTCATTTACTATAGCAAAATATCAACAAAATGCTACAGATCTTAGAATAGTAAAGCACAGAGTGAGTCTGTTGCATGTCTGTCAAATGTGACAAAGTATTTGTTCTGTCATGTGGGCCATTTCTAGGGTGTTTGACTTCCATTACTCAAAACAAACCACTATGAAATATCACCAAGTAACAGTGTTTTCAGTTTGGCATACTTGCTGAATACAGAGCAAATGGCATCACAATCAGTGATGCAGATGCTAAATGTTAAGGCAAAAATTAAGGTAGTTTCTCACACTATCTGCTGCAGTGCAGCAAACTGTTGTGGCATATGATTCAGCTGTAAGGGGGAGGTCAGGTTCCTTCTGCTTCAAGTGAACCAGTATGAAATAAACAACAAAAAGAGTAACAAAGCACACACTTTCACACATTTGGCCACTGCAGTAAAAATGGCAGCATAGACTGTCTTTACAATTAAACATGTAAGCTATATGACCAGCTACTCATGATATTTTAGAAATAGAAATTATGGTCATTACACATCAGGATTAGGATATATAATCTACCAGATGCTCTGAAACACAACCACAACTCAGATTAATTTATGATCTGGTATACCAGCTCTGTTGGCATAGAGGGATAAAGCCCTAATTATTGCACAAAAATGGAAAAATTATTTCTCTACTTTCTTGTGTATTAGGCCCCATACTTTTCAACATTTTCATCAATGATCTCTACACTGCTCCAAAACTTGCTACCATAGATCAACATGCTGATGGATTAGCCCTAAACTGCTTTGCCAAATCTTTGTTTTTCTAAACTCCAAGACCTTATAATCCTTCTTAATGACTTGAAACATGAAAGTACTTCTAAACTCAAAAATAAAATAAATAAATTACTTCTTTTCATCCAAAGCACATCTCTACCAGAACAACACTATTCACTATCAGCTCTGCTAGCAATACCATATTAGACCAAGTAAACCACACAAAATTACTGTGTGTTATCACATTTTATTTATTTATTTATTGACATTTGTTAACCGGGTTAGTCCAGCTGGGCTTGTGGCCTGTTTTCAGTGGAGACCCGAGGAGGAAAGCTCCCAGAAACAATACAGTATACAGAAAAGTGACACTATATACATTCATAGTATCTTAAGAAATTGGTAATATGATAATAATAGAAATTTAACCAGGGAAATGCACACTTGTAGTTATATCTATCCTACATTTACAGACTAGAGATTTATTTACATATTTATAACAAGAGTTTGGTCAATTAAAATGAGAGTAAAGTAAAGAATTATCTGCTGATAGAAGGAATATATTGGTGAGAGTGGGGTTACAGACATGGTTCCCAAGCGGAAGAAGTTAGGTTGGGGCTTGACAAGGACAGATTTTGGTATTAAGAAGATGATGTTTGAGTTTTTCTTTAAAGTGAGATGGGTGAATGGTGGAACATATGTCTCTAGGAAGTTTGTTCCAAGTTTGGATGATGGAGTGTTTATATAAGAGTTTGCCTACTGCTTTTTTAGGTTGGTAGGTGTGTAGTAGTTGCTGACTGGAAGCACAGAGAGTGCAAGAAGGTATGTAGATAGAGATGAAGGAAGAGAGATCAGGGCAAGATGAAGGTTTGTAGAGAATGAAGTGTAGCATTTGAAGTTGTGATAACAACAATAAATTGGGGAATTCAAGCCAGTGGAGGGATGAAAGGGCTAGGCAGTGATGTGTATTGTAAGTAGAGTTTGTGATGAATCTGGCTATCTTGTGGTTATTTTGTTGGAGTTTGTTAAAGGTTGCTGTTTAAATGCTGGGGAACACAGGGGCAGCATAAAGAGGGGAGTGAAGGAGGCGTGCATGTCCAAGGGAGAGTCTAGCATTTGGAGTTAGAACATTTTTGCTATGATAAAGTAGACCTAGTTTTTGGTTTGTCTTTTTTCCACTTTAAGAGAAGGTGCATATTAAATTTTAGTTCATCATCGATGATGACTCCAAGAAGTTTTGTCTGACCTACAGGTTGTGTTATTAGAGGACATTACATGGTTAAAAAGAAAACATCAAAAACTAAATATGAATGAAGAGATGATAAAATCCGCAAGCAAAGGAAAGTAGTAATGCTGAAACTGAATTTATCCTCAAGTCTTGATGAGTACCTTCAGAGGTAGACCCTATTTTTATAAAAAGTGCCCAATCCTGGTATCCACACTGGTGCCTGGACTAGAAAATATGACAGTGTAGAATCCTAAAGACACAGAAACAGTCCTACAATGGGGTTAGGCCAAGCTTGGGAGGAGGATGGCTCCACTGAAATAGGGTTCTAGAAAGTTTTGACCCCAACATTTCACCCCTGGAATGTTCGGCCCCACGATGATTCATCCCCAACATTTCACCCCTGAGTATCTTTTGCCCCAGAAAATGTTTCTGTTATCTGATTTATTTTCATTGCCCTTATTTTATATCTTTTGCTATTTTTTGACATTTTTCTGACCCAGTTATAGTAAATCCACATAGAGTGAAATTGTATTTGTCATCCAAAAAAGTCCAAAATTGCAATTAGAAAATCACAACAGTCAAAAGCTATGTATAGTAAAAACAGAACGATCAAATAAAAAGTCAAAACAGCAATACAATCACAAAAATCACAAGCCACAACTAGAATTCAAAATAAAAAGTCAAAACAAGACAAGCACAAAAATCACAATAAGCAGCAACTAGAATTTGAGTTGCTGTGAATGTTGACTGATTTGTTGTAATGTTGAACCTCTTGTTATAAAATTTAGACAATGGATATTCAGATGAACAAAGACTTGCAAAGAGGAGATCAGTGCTGGATCAGATAAATTTTAATAAAAATATGTTTACTAGGTTTCAGAGAAACATTATAATGCTGAAAGACCAACAAAAACATGATTATGAGGATCAGCGTCACAGCAAATCAGTCAGCATCCCCAGTAATTTTCTTCCTTTGTTCATCTAAATATGCCATTGTCTAAAAACCTATACAAAGAGGTTCAGCATCACAGCTGAACTTCAGTACAGAGTAAAAATCATTTATGGTGAAAGGAAGGGTCAGGTCACAAAAAAAAAAAAAATTCTGGAATGTAATGAATAACTGGGGGCAAAAAATTGCCGGGCATGGGGATGAAAAGTACCCAGGGGTGAAATATTGGGTGCTGAAACATCGTGGGGATGAACATTCCAGGAGCAAAACTTACCTGGGTGCAAAATGTTGGGGGTGAAATATCAGGGGCAAAACTTCCAGATCCCTTGAAATAGTAGTCTACAAAAACTGACAGGCCAAAAAAGAGCCATAAAGATGATACAGTGGAATATTGAGTGTAAGTAAGAAATTATGTAGTGTCACTATTATGCAAGAAGCCCAGGATTTCCAGGTGGAAGATATTCAAAAAAATTAAGAGAGAATTTAGAGGAAAGAAAAAATACATGCACAAGAAAAACCGTCAACAGCTTCAAATGCAAATTTGTATTCATTAATACAACAGATCCATGAAAACATTATATAGACCAAGAAACGTTGGGCTGTTTGGAAAAAGAAGCAAACGAGGAACTGTGAAAATTTAAAGAACAAAACCTATAGATTTTTGAAAGGTATAAAAAAGAAACATGGACAATGGGAAAAAAGATCTGATATGGTGTAATATTTATGCAAAATAGAAAGCCAAACTAATCAATAAAAAAAAAATCAGCTCCAAAGATATTTGAAGACAAATGCAGGCAAAGACACTCAGATATGGAAAATGTCACAATACAAAAAGTAAAATCACAAAGGGAGAACATAGAAAAAAGATTAGTGAAGTAGAAGTTAAATAAATAGAAGCTGAGTTAATGGAATACCTGTGAAGTGAAAGATTTAGCATGGAAAGGTTATGTCACGGCTTGATGGAACAAGGAGTCCCCAGAGTAAAGAGAAACAGGTGGAATGGGAGATATCTGAAGAAGAAATATGGCTATGGTAAAAAAAAAGAGATTTAATATGGTGCAATATTTATGCAAAGGAGAAAGCAAAGCGAATTAATACAAAAAGTAGCACCAACGATATTTGAAGAGAAATACAAGGAAAGGCATCCAGATATAAAAACAGTCACAATACAAAATGTGATTAAACAAAGGGCAAAACTAGAAAGGAGGATTAGTAATGGAGAATATCTGATAAAGAAATAGAAATTGAAGTTATGGATTACCTGCAAAGAGAAGGATTTAGCATAGAAAATCCAACTTTGACAATGTCACAGCATTATGGAAAAATGAGTCCCCAAATTAAGGAGAAACAGATGGAACAGGAAGCATCTGATCACTTGCCACATGAAGATACTCTGGAGCCTTTGATAGGAAACCTGTACAAAATTTAAGTTGGGAGTTGCACAGCAGGAAATTGTAGTAGCTCTGTCGCAGTCAGTGTTGTAGAGTGATAGGCGAGGGAGTTCCCATATGAAGGAGCAATGGATGACACAGGATGCAGCTGAAATGTATGTCACAGGAAGATGTTCTGGAACGTTCTGTAGAATGCGCACAGTAAATGGAGAATAAAGGATGTGCCCTCAGTTTAGAAGAAAATGATATAAGGGAGGAGTTGCTTGATTTAATAGAGAGGGAATGACAGAAATTCAATAAGACCCAAAATGTTAGAAGTCTGATAAAGCAAATGAGCACAGTAATAAAGACTATTAACATAAATTCATGTGATATAACAGAAGTAAGTAGGACATATTACTGTGGAGCTAAATTAATAAAGGCAGTAAGGGAAGAAATCAAATGCTATCATGGAATTATCAAACAGAGAAAACTATAAAGCAATTAAGATATGAAGTGTCACTATTAGAAGAATACAGAAGAGGGCACAGATCAACAAAAATATTTAGAAAGATAGACATGATAAAAGCAAAAGTGCAGTATCAGAACAGACTAGGATCTATCTCACACTAATGTAAATAAACTAAAGATATTAGCACAGGCAAAATAACTTATAAGATATGCAGATAATTATAAAGGAAAAATACAAATTAAGCAATCCATTGATGACCCAAAAGGTTTTACAGAGAACTGAGAACCAAAGCAAAAGGAATAGAAACACCAACAACAAAAAGAAGAAATAGACACATTTTTGGGAGATATCTATGAAGACCCAGTGGAACATGAAGATGCTGAATGGATAAAAGTAAAAACAAAACAGTAAGAAGTTTAAGTGTGCAGGATATGAAATAGGATGAAATAATGTCCAGAGAAATTGAAACAAAATTAAGAAAAGCTCCTACCTAGAAAACCACAGGCCCTGATGCAGTACCTAACTTCTGGCTAAAAGTACTACCATGTTTACATAAAGGTTTAGTCCTGAGTAAGAACTGCTTGTATGTTCATCCCAAGCAGACACTAACCTGGTTAACAACAGGAAAAACAATACTCCTTAGGAGTGAACCTGCAAACTATCCTAAAAACTATAGACCAATAACTTGCCTTCTGAGGATGTATAAACTATATTCTGTAAATGATGCCAACAGAGTTTATAGTCATTTAGAAGAAAACTTAGTTATGGCAATAAAACAAAAGGGTAACAAAAGAAAGTCATATGGAATAAAGTATCACAAGTCTTAATGGAGAATTGTAAACGGGGAACAAATCTAAGTATTGAATGGATAGAATACGTTTGACAGCATCCCACTTTCATGAATAAAGGAGTGCTTATTGATGTATAACATGCACCCTACACTGAGCAAATACATTATAGTGACCATGAAACAGTGGCAACCACTTTGCAGCTAAGTTATGATAGAGGACAAATTCTTATCCAAGAGGGGAGATATTCCAGGGTGACTCTTTGTCACCATTGCTCTTTTGCCTTGCACTTAACCCATTAAACTATCTACTTAACAGATTAGGTCATGATTACAATTTGGCTTCCAGAAAACAACAAA
The DNA here is from genome assembly GCF_019279795.1 of Protopterus annectens. Classification (NCBI taxonomy): domain Eukaryota; kingdom Metazoa; phylum Chordata; order Ceratodontiformes; family Protopteridae; genus Protopterus; species Protopterus annectens. Next base: position 1,370,405,499 of record NC_056741.1, read on the forward strand.
GTGTAAAGACTTCTCATTTTCTTTTTGTGGATGTTTTAAAACTGTATAGTTCATCAGATGAGGAGCTGAAAGCACAACTGGAAGTGGTCCAAACGTTATCAAATGATATAAGAAAGTAATTTTGTCTTGATAAATGGGCAAAAGCAACATTTAAAGCAGGAAAGCTGCAGCACCAAGAAAATATCAGTCTGGGACAGGAATGTAATATAAAGGAACTTGAGCAGGAGGGAGTGTAAAAATACTTGGGAATTGATGAAGGATCAACAATAAAACATAAACAAATGCGAACAAAACTAAGTAAGGAATATTGTAGAAGACTAAAACTAATACTGGAAACAGCCTTGACATCTAGGAATAAAGTCCAATCTATAAACCAATTTGCTCTTCCTTTTCTAATTTACAGGTTTGGGGTGACTGACTGACCTCAAATGGTATTGGATCAGTTGGACAGGAAAACAAGAAAAATGTTTAATGCATATTGAATGATATATAAAAATCAGTGTATACCAAGGTTATAAATTTCTTGTTCTGAAGGAGGTATGAGCCTATTCAAAATTAATTACAAGTATAGATCTGCAGTCATAGGACTGCATATATATGCTGACCTCACCAGATCCAAACATAGTGAAAGTTTTAAAATATGAGAAGAATAAGTCTAAGATGACTTCCCTGCTTCATTTAGCAGATGCATATTGTTGTTAAGATGGACTAGAAATCAAACGAAAAGCAGACAAAAAAAAATCAGGCAGCAGTTGAGTATGTCAAAATGCAACAGAAAAAATATAAAGAGAGGCATATAGTTGCAAAGCACAAAAAACTCCTGGAATAACCTTATGTTGATCAGGATCTGATACAGGAATGGTTAAGGAGAGTTGAATTTAAACCAAAAGATGAAAGGTTAATATTGGTGACCTAAGATAGTGTACTACATACATGTTGGTTTACAAAGTCCATTGAACATGTGGGAGAAACAGACAAATGCAGGTTCTGTAAAACAGAACTGGACGCAGTTGCACATCGTGTTGCTGTCTGTGTATGGTATGCTAATGGCAAAGGGCCTGTATATCAATAGGCATAAAAATGTGGCAAGACTGTTGCATTAGGGATTGTGCAAACATTACAATATTGAAGTAGCTGAAAAGCATTGGAAATGTGAGCCACAAAGCATTACAGAGAATGGTAAAGTTTATATCACATGGATCTCCCCTTACCAGCAGTTCAAAAAATAGATGCAAGAAAACCAGATATAGTAGTCCATGAAAAGAAAACAAAAGTATCATTGATCACTGAAACTGCAACACCCATTGATTACAGCATCTTATGTACAGAGAGACACAAAGTAATAAAATACCAGGATTTGCAGACAGAAATGAGGGCATTGTGGAAGAAGGATACCCAAACAGTTCCAATAGCAGTAGGACAAATAGGTCTCATAAAAAAAGAGTTTAGAGTCCTATTTACATATGCTACCGATACATATAACTCCATATGCATTGCAGAAGGAGTCATTTCTGGGCACATTGTGGGTTCTGGGAAGAGCACTTCTGGCTAACATCAAAGACTGAAGCAACACTAATTTCACAAACTTAAATCATACTTTGACTTAAGAACTGAGGTCCATTCCTGTCGTGATACTAGAAATCCAAAAGACTTGGAGAAATTAAAAACGGAGAGTAAAAACCTACCTCACTGACATAGCCAGGCGATACATTGCTTCTACTTTTTTATTGCCATCTCTCCTGTATGCACCCCAATCTTCACTAAATTTCAAGTCTCACAACTCTCCAAACTAGAGCAAAATTATAATAACAATGCCAAATTTGTGGTAAACTATAACATCATAACACACCACTACCTGGCCCTCAGAGAGTTAAACTGGTTAGAACTACCACATCGCCTAGCTCTTTCTCAGCAAACTGCAATGCATATACTTGTCTATAAGCCAGAAGACTGCACAGCCCTTAAAAACTTAATGCAACTCTACTCCCCCAGTAGAATTTTGTTGTCTAGAGAAAAATCAGTAATCACTATAACCAAATCATCTAATACTGCAGGTGACTTTCTGTATTCAAATATTGTAGCTAAACTGTGGAACCACATCCCACTACCAATGAAATCCACTCAGAATGCAAACTTATTTTAAGCACTACTACTAAAACTTCATTTATCATATCAATGGATCTGCTCCTGTACATCTCCAGGGTAAATGCCACTGTTGTCTTCTGCTTGCTGTATTATGAAATCACTTCTCTTCATTCAGAATCTTATAACTTACAACCAGTCTTCACCAATACCTGAATAGTTTTCCTAGCATTTCCCAGCTATATACATTATTTTATAGCACTGCTCAACCCACCTCTATACTTCTAATATATAACTTATGATAGCCATATATATAATTGTCTCTGAACCTGCTTTACAGCCCACTTCTTGACTACAGTACTAACATTTTTGTCTTACCTCATTCCTTCCCTCACCTCCATTTCTTTGAATTTATAAGCACTAATGACAAGATCTATTATCTGTCTGACAAACCCAATAATCCACCTCTTCATATACTCAACATTCAACAACTACTAATGCATAAGTATATTGTTTACTATAATATTTGCCTCTGTTTTCATATGCATGTAATCTAATTAGCAAACATTTGTATAATTGTTAATGTATATTATTTAATGTCTGTTCATACAAATGTTTGTAATATGTTGGAGCTTTCCTCTCCGGTCTTCCACTGAAAAGGGTTTTATGACTAAACCCATTTGGACAAAACTGGTAAACAGAAAATCAAAATAAATAAATAAAATGAAATACATAAATTGTGCAGATCACCCCAATTCAAATAACAGCCCAGGTATTTATTAGAGCTGGTGTATGGAAGATGGGGGTGCCCACCTTGTGAGGCAGGATGAAAGACTGAAGCTGTTCAGTGTCATAATCTCTCCAAAGAGTGATGACACTGCAAAATATGGCCCAGGGGTGGATGTTTGCTCATTGAGTCACTTCAGTGGTACCTCTCAATATGGGTGTATTGGAGGATGTGCATTGAGGAGAGTGCTGTGTTCCTTATGGTGATGTGAGTTACTTGCCCTCTGCTATGAGCAGGAGTTACAGCCATATAATATGCTCTCATTGCTGAGATGCTGGCTAGGACACAAACAAACCTGATAGCAGCCTTTGTCATGGCCTCTCCTGATGGCTATTGACTCTGTATTACTGGAGATACCTAATGTGAGGGAACAAATGAGCAAAGTCTGGTGGGGAGGCCTTATTATTAACAGGCATGGGACACTAAAAAAATGTATGGCTTAGCATGACATATGCACATGCAAGGGCTGTAGACTGTTATTTGACTATGCCAAGGTAATTCTGGCTATGTGTCTATGTTCCGGCAGAAGCTTCAGCAAAACCAATTAGTACCACTTTTAAATTAACCGTAATGCTAGTGAAGGATGTGAAAAGCTATATAAAACTTGTAGCTGTTTTTTTAAAAAAATGCAATGACGGCATTAAATATGAAAAAATGCAAAAACCTGTAATTAATTTTTTGTTGAGATGCAACAAAAATATAAATTATGCAAACAGCAGAAGAACTGTAATTGCACCCTCTGTGGAAATGCAGCAGACCTTAAAAAGTGAGACTATTTGCAGTCAGCCACACACACGCATATACAACCATATGGGCTTACTCAACCACTTCCTACTGATTAATGTATTACCTTATTCAGTTTAGAACTTACCAGAAAGATAGGCAGCTTTGCTCTGAATGATGTTATTTCAATTAAAATTGCAATCCTACAGTATGTAAGGAAGTCTTCTTACCTAATGCAGGAAGAAGGATGATTTCTAAAAAGGACTATAATAATAATAATAGGTTTACCTTTGAAACATTGAAAATCAGTTTTCCGAACAGCCAGTTGGGCGAACTGAAAAGCCAAATCTGGATTGTTGAACACACAATGTAATGCAGGGGGGCAAGCCCCCCTGCACACCCCCATGTGGGGGCTGCACCTCCCACACCCCCTACTTTAATATTCTAACTCCGAGGTCGCACTACAGTGGGGAAGGGATCCATTTCTCGATCCTCACTATAGTGCACTCCGCACTCACAATGCCGAATCTGCAGTGAGCGAATGTCAATGTGCATTCGCTCATTGCACATTCGATGCATTTTTTTTCAGCTAACTGTAAACTTGAAAACGTACTTCTGCACAACTGTCTTTCGACAAGTTGCATTTCAACATTTCAAAGGTAAACCTAATAATATTATGACATCTACTGAAGTCTCATTCCAAAATACCCCTCTAGAGTTATTCAAGTAATTTAAGTCTCTCCTTAAAGATTTTAGCAGCATCCATTTTCAGTCAGTGGTCAGTCAGACTCTCATGTGAACAGTCTACTATTCATAAATAGTGAGTCCATTTTCAATTGTTTTACCTGTTTATATCTTGATAATTCTAGTCAGAAGTAGTAGATTTAAGTTATCTTCAGTTAGTAGCTGTATGAGAACTAGTCAATTGATAGTGATTTCATTGCCATCTGTCTGTTTTATGTTGTATTTAGCTGTACAGTATCACATATGGCTGTATATTTTAATTATCAAAGAGTATTGTTTAGCTATTTTAAGTAAATCATTTTATTATTTAATTTTAAACATTTGTGGCTTGTTGCTCATTAGTTTATTTAAGAGTAATTACACAAATTGGTGAATTATAATTGGCATCTTGCTTAGCTATAGCTGCCATAAGATATTATATGAAACTGGATTATTTTTAAGAGTGTATAGTAACTTGTGACCTTAGTATGCCAGACTGGTCTGGCTGGTAGCAGTGAGCTACTATAAATAAAGAAATGTTACAGCACTATAAGGTGTTATTAGCCTGTCCCATAATGTGTGTGTGTGTGTGTGTGTGTGTGTGTGTGTGTGTGTGTGTGTGTGTGTGTGTGTGTGTGTGTGTGTGTGAGTGTGTGTTATAGTCATAGATAAGATAAAGTTACTGTTGATAAGGTAGCATTGTAAGACAGTGGGATGAGAGTAATGTGAGTCTATCCCTGCCAAGCCAGTGGTTATAACTCCACTGTGCATTTAAAGCCTATTTGGGTGTGACTGGTCATAATAATGGTAGTTGTGCCCATTTTTTATATGCTCTTATGACTAATCATCTCATACATTATCATCATCCTCATTATTATTATTATAGAGGATTGTGACTGGGTCTCTGATCATAACCAAAAGTAATTCCCCTCTTCCTTTTTGCCTTTTGTTAAGAGGGGGTTGCCAGCTGGGGGCATCAGTAAAGATGCATACTGATCTAGCTACAGGTCTCTAAACACTACACTCTGGATACAGTTTAACTTCAAGAAAGCAGTCATATCAAGTAACACCTTACCTCTTTTAATGTGGGTAATATAAAGCTGTTTAGCTCTTCTGACAGACTTCTAAAAGTGCAACTACATGTAGTTAAAATCTTTCCTGATGTAAGAAAATCATTTGGCTAAGAAGCAAGATTTACTGCAGTAAAACTGAAGCATTAAGAAAACATTAACTTAGGAGAAGAATGTGATATAAAAAATGGAACAAGAGGGAGTGTATAAATATTTGTGAATAGATGAAGGGTCTGCAACACAATATGAGAAGCAAGAACACAACATGACTGAGCAAGAGCAATGCATTGTAATGAATATTTTAGAAGACTGGAAACTAATACTGAAAATTGCTTTGGTATGAAGGGATAAAATTCAAGTTATGAATCTATTTGTCTTCTTTGTACTAACATAAAGATTTGGTGTGACTGACGTATCCCAAGTGGTGGATCAGCAGAACAGAAAAATAAAAGTGTTTCATAACTTTCAATTGATGCATAAAAACAGTGTAAGGCAAAATAATCATCTTTCAGTGTGAGGACTGTATGGGCCTCCTTGTAACTTACTATATGTACAGGCGTGCAATTTTGGAAATGTATACGTCTCTGCTGATATCATCAGATCCAAACATGTTCTAAACCCTGAAGAAAACAAGTCTAAGGTGACATCCTTTTTCAGATTATCGAAAGTATTTCAGAAGGGAGTAGATACGGAAATTCACAGAAACAGACCAAAAAAAAAATAACAACAGAATGTACTAAAAAGTTAAAAAAAGAATTTAAAGATCATGATAAAAAAAAAAAAAAAAAGAAAATTGGAAAGTCCATAGTTATGATGTCAAGCACTGAGAACTTCTGGGAAAATCTAGATGTGGAATAAGATTTGAAACATGGTGAGTTAATGGCTATTGTGGCAGCAGAACATAATGGACTGCATATGAAAAGATTACAAAAGTCGGTAGAAAAATGAAGGAAAATATTTTTCTGCTGTACAAAACCAGAAAGAGTCGCACATCTTTTTTTCTTGCTGTGATATATTTGTAGCTGAGGGCATGTATACTGAAAGACAGTAATATGGTAAGGCTGTAAATTGGTGGAAATGCTGTAGTATACTAGTAGTTAAGAACACTGGAAAAAAGAATCCCAAAGAATAACTGAAAACAAAGAAGTAATAATCATGTGGGGTCATCCAGTATCAACTGCTAAGAAAGCCGAAACAAGAAAATCAGATACTGTAGCTAAAGAAAAAAAACATGAGAAAAGCAGAATTCATTATTCTCTACACCTAGAGACTACCGTGTCCTTTATGCTGTGAAACGGGTCTATATTATATTATCGAAGAGGCATTACAGTGAATGCCTCTTCATTGAAACCAAAAGAGCGAACGGCTGAATTAGCGATTTTTTTTTTCCTAGGGAAAACGTCACTGATCCGGCCAGGAATTAAGTATCACTAAAAGCAACTCAAAGTGGGGGGGCTTCACCCTCCACATCCCCCTAACTAAATATACCAACTCCGAGATCGCACTACAGTGGGGAAAGGGGCAAATTTATGCTGATGGCCAAGCAATTTTTTTCCCTAGGAAAAAAATTGCTGATCCGGCTGTTGGCGTAATTTGCAGTTCGCTCTTTAAGTGTCGATGAAGATGCATTCGCTGTAATGCCTCTTCAATAATATAGACCCCTGTGAAACATAAAAATTATAAAATATCAAGATTTACAGCAAAGAAAACAAGAATGTGTAATAAAGATCCCCAGATTGTTTATGTAATAGTAAAAGCAATTGGGTTAAAAAAATATTTCTAAGCATGCCTAAAATGCATATTGCAGGTACCTAGAAGAGCAGTTTTAGCAAACACCTAAGACTGAAGCAATTCTGATTTTTTGAACATTAATATACACTGATCTAGGTATGAGGTCCATTGCTGTTAAAGCACTAAATACCCTAAAGGTTTGAGGAAATTAAACATTTAGGGCAGTCAGCTGTGGTGGTCTGGATACTGTGTGGAGATGCTACATGGGTACTTCCCATGGGTGGTGTACTATACATGACCCACTGGGAGATGGACCTAGCACAGACTCTGAAAACATAGGCATTGCATCTCTTAACTTAGCTTGGAAAATGAATCCCACAGGATAAGCTGGAGAGTGTTGTTGTGGATAGGAAAGTGTGATATACTCTGCTTGCTACCACTGTAACTCTCACCTGGGCAACCAGTTCAGAAGAATGAATGTATAATAGTGTGTACGATAGTAGCATTCCTATTAATATCAAATATATAATGGTTATATATCCATGCACATTCATCCTATTAAACAAGTTAAACAGCATAAACAATTTCATGTCCATGAGCTTACCTGAATTTTGGGGTGCTTCTTTTACCCCCTTGAAATTATCTGGGTACCACCTTGTCCCATTTTTTAAGTCTGGCTATCATCCATCTTCCAGCATCTCATGCACTGCATTTACATTAGTCTGCCTCTTCTGGGTTTCTTAGTTTTTCAGTGGTGGCTGGTCTTTGATGATGTGTTCCTTAGTTTGATGATCTGTTCCTTACTTCTCTTCCATATTAGTCTGATTACATCTTCCCATAGTCTGCTGGGGCTACCACCTTTCTAAACTTGAGATCATTCAGCCTCACTCACCTTCAGTGTTATAGCTGCACCCATCTCCATTTATTGTTTCTGTTTGATGTGTATAGGCCCTAGCTTTTGAATGCTGGCAGAGTTGGAAACTTCTGGATCACTCATCCATATACACTGGTTTGCATGTTTGCCCATTATCAGCTGTCATGTGAAAGGACAGTGCATCACTCAGTATTTGACAAAGCCATCTGCACACCCTACGCCATTACTAAGATGGCTAAAATTACTACCCTCCCCCCATGTCACTTCCAATATTGCTTAAATTACTTAACTTAAATAACTTAGCAGTCACTTCTGCTTGCCATATTTGTCAATTTCTGCATTAAACTTCCTCTCTGTACAGCTCTGCAGAGTAGTTTTGGCATATTAATCCATGTGAAAAGACAACACCCAGGTGTCCTTTAGCGAAGTAAAAAAGTTTAATCCAAAGGTTTTTTAAAACACAACCACAGCAGATACCCTTTAAAAACAAATAGCTTTCGTCCCAATATTACATTATTTGGAACTTCCAAATAATGGAATATCAGGACAAAAGCATTTATTTCTTTTTAAGGGATATCTGCTGTGGTTGTGTTTTAAAAAAACTTTTGATTAAAATTTTTACTTCGCTGAAGGATGCCTGGGTGTTGTCTATTTGCATCAGTTTGGACTGTGTTTCATGTTGGATATTAACTCGTGTCCAGCTAATTTTTTAGTATCCAGTGATTCATTTTTGGCTGCCCAGGATCCTAGCTTGTCTTCTCCATCCAATGTACTTTACCAAACTGTAAGTGTCCATAAAGAAGTTCTGCTTGTTTCTTTACTTCACCCCCTGAGGCAGGCCCATAAACCTTTGGTTCTCAGCTTCTTGAGTCACTTTTGCTCTCCTCCACTGTTTTGCACAGTTTTATACCCCTCTCGTGGTCTTTCCAGTTTTGCTGCACATCAATGATTTGTCTTCCAATCTTATTCAGTTCCTCTCTCAACTGACCAGTATCTGGTTTTAGTCCATGTAGGCCCTCTCCAGGCCTGATAACTCTTCTGCATTACTTCTAAGTAAAGAAAGGTCTTTTGAAGATTTTCATCCACCAGATCATTGTCTTTTCCCAAGGTTAGCTCACTTATTTTACTTCTGCAATTGGCACATGCAGAGTCTGACTTACTATGGATTAATTTCACTTTTAGTACTGCCATGGTATGCAGCTTCACTGTACTGCATATAGTTTTGATGTACTTAGCAGCTCTTCCTATGTGTGTATATATATATATATATATATATATATATATATATATATATATATATATATATATATATATATATATATATATATATATATATATATAAATTGGTCTAAACATGTAACACTGAAAACATTCTCCACAAGAAATATATCCTAAAAACATGTTTTTCAGGGGAGCTTTGCATATATATAGCTTTGTGTGTGTGTGTGTGTGTGTGTGTGTGTGTGTGTGTGTGTGTGTGTGTATGTATGTGTATATATATATATATATATATATATATATATATATATATATATTTATATATATTAACTCCATGATTGCACAACTGTGGAGAAAATAAAAAAAAAACAGCACACAGTGAATCACTGCTTAAGAGCAAACACAAACATCTACAGATGTGGGGGTACAACATGGTGCTGACCATCACAATTCATGCATACTGGCTCACTTCCCTAATAACGCCTATGGTAAGAAATGACACCATCACATGCATTCTACATGATTTTGTACAGTCCTATACTTTTCATTGTTATGAGATTTCAGTGTTACAAGTTTCAGTGAAATGGGTTCGAATTTATGGGTGTCAGTGTTGAGTTTTCAGTATTTTATATATATATATATATATATATATATATATATATATATATATATATATATATATAGTTTTACTTCAAAACATCAAAAACTTATAACATCTAATTTCAAAACAGCAAGATCATAAGGTCAAAAATTCAAAACATCTAAAACTCATAACATCGAATTTCACAACATCGAAAATTTATAAAATTGAGTAGTGTATCATCAAGCATGTAAATGTTATAGTTTATTCTGTTAATCTGTATATAGTGTTTATTATGGAACTCTGTGCATGTTTTTAGGTGATACAGGTAAGTAATTTAGACATTATGTGTACATTCTTTATGGTGATCGTGATACAGTGTGGTTAGGAAATTAACCTTTTCCCACTGTAGTGTGATTTTATTTAATTTACGGGGGGGGGTGCAAGGAGGCTTGCTCCCCTGCAGAAATGTAGTAAAAAGTATGTCTTTTCATTTGGTGTTGTTATAGGTGGAGGGGATGTTATTTATATTTGCTTTGTATTTTTCGATGTTGTGAGATTCAGTTATGTTCTCGCTGTTTTGAAATTAGATGTTATGAGTTTTCGACATTTTGAAGTAGAACCATATATGTATATATATATATATATATATATATATATATATATATATATATATATATATATATACAAACACACACACACACACACACACACATACATGTAATTATATAGATATAGACACACACACACACACACACACACACACACACACACACACACACACACACACAATTAGATTAGCAGATTGAATGACTTGTTTGAGAGTTTTTTCCATTAAATATTTTGATTTTACTGATGGGTTCCACTTCCACTATGAATCCCTGAGTCACAAGATGCCAGACAACCACAGTGCCAAACACAGATTACTGAGATGCCAGAAGAATGAAAACTCAAAACCATAAACTTCTTTGCTGGGTGAGACAATTCCCCCTGACCACTGACATTATTTTGTACCAACTCCACAGTTGCACAAACATGAAAGAATAAACACATCTCTCAAAACAAAGGTATCAATTCCAGCACACATCCATAGAAACTGTACCTGCAGTGATTCACTATGACAAACAGTTAATGGCATTTTGTGTCTGTCTCTTTTGACTTGTCAACTTGACTCTTGGGAGAACTTGATTCTGTGACCTATAGCACAGCCTTATTGCTGTTATGCAGAAAATGTCTTTGAATTGTCTCTCCAACTTAAAAGTCACATTGTGCTTGGATTTTCTAGTGGGCCAGCATGGTGTTTAAGTTGAAAACTAATTCTAAGGTGTTGGTGGGCAACTACTGTTGGTGGGCAAGGCATGCATGAATCTGATGCTGCCTTCAGAGCCATCTCATAGCTTATAGCAATAATGCCAGTCCCCTCGATAGGACTGACTGTATTTCAATGTATATTTTTGTGTTTAGCAGGTAAAGGGTCGCCAATTGTGTCATTTATCCTGACAGACCTTTCAAAGCCTTATTTCTGACACTGTGGATACCTTGCCAGTTCCTGACGCTGCTCAGAATACAGTAGCATCCAATTTTTTCACTTTCTCTCTACTTCTAGATGACATATTTATGACACTGGTTATTCACCTGCTGTATGGCAATAGGCTTGCTTGTCATTCACTAGGCTGGTTTTAAAACAGTAGCCCTTTTCACATTTCCCTAGCTATACAAAGACTCCCAAAGGAGTTGGCTGTTATTGCTTTGTTTCTTCTTTTAATTTTGCTGTTTTCTATCTATGGCTTTTCATGGATGCTATCCCCATTGTGATGGTGTTTGGGGCAGAATCTCTTTTGAACATATAAAAGGTTGGCGTGTGGGGTACACAGAGCTCTGGAGATAACTCTGATAGTGCCTATTCTGGAGGTAGACATATACTTACAGGTTTTTCACAACGTCCATTTATCAAGTGAACCTTTCACTCCTTTTGAAGGAGGAAGCACAGACATGAGTTCTGAATGTGTTATACAGGAGACTTCATCTTTGGTAGAAAGTGTAAGACTGTACCCAGACGCTCCTTTGTCTTAATGTCACTGTTTCATATTTTCTATTGAATCCTCTGGGACTCCTCTTGCTTATCAAATACTGTTCCCACAAGTTAATAAGCATCATAGGAGATTTATATACTCCTCAATATCTAAAGAAGTCAACATTATAATTAAATGTAGATATTAAGCATGGAAAGCATGGAAAAAAATCCAGTTAGCAATGATCTATGCCAAGCCTTCCAGCTGTGCTAAAGCCATGTACTTCACAAATAAGTAACTCAACTCAGCAACATGGCGAATACTAGTTTAGAAAGCTAATAAAAACCTTATTAGTCATATTACTGAAAGTTTAGCAACCAACTTTCACTTCTGAGTCCAAAACGTGTTTAGTCAGTGTCTTGAATGATACAACAAAACTGTTTCATGCATTTTAAAATTATGATGCTAGCAGCGGAATCTCTAATATCTCACTAATAGATCTTTGTCCAATTTTCCTTTTCAAGGAAACATCTTAAAAGCAAGTAAGAAATGTCTTGCAGAAAATGCCTAAAATCGAGATCTAAGGACAGCAAAATCCAGCCTAGTTTCTTTTGTTTTGCAGTGAAATTAAAAGATAGGCTGTAGATAAAGGATAGAGGTATATCTCTTTCCACTGGCAGTGCTCTACATAAATTTAAACAGACAGTAATTATATCATTTCCCAAACACTCTCACACCGCTTGTTCCAAAGACTTCAGACCTACAGGTAACCTTAGCTCTTTGACAAAAGTCTTTGAAGAAATAGTATATAAACAGATCTTTGATCACATTAGTAACTATTGATTACTAATTAGGTGCAACATGGTTTCAGAAATGGTTCTAGCATATCGGCAACGCTTTGCTTAATGATTAATGACAGTTATAATGACAGGAATGATTGTCTGTTCAATACTGAGGTCGTGATTTACATGTGAAATGTTAAATCACTCCTTCTCATTCAAAATGTGTATTGCAAAAAGTAAGTTGCGGTCCAGGAATAAAAAAATTAAATGGCTGCAAAACTACTTAACAAAGACAGCATTACAAATCTCATGCAATGCACTTTATCTGAAATAGATACCTCCCACTATGGAGTCTCACAAAGCTCAATGTTAGGACCCTTTGTTATTTTCTCTGTTTTCCAGAGACATAACAATAGAACTACAATCTTTAAACCTGACACTTTGCACATAATGATATTTTGTTACTAAACTCAGACAAAACAATTGACAACCAGCAACAAAAAAATAGAATCAAACTTCACCAGCTTGTGTAAATGTACCAATAAAAATAAACTAGTTATCACTGCCAATAAATCTGGGGTGATATGTTTTTCCAGCCCCATATATAATTGTTTTGTAATGATAACCAACAAAAATACCTAGGTTTGAAAGTTGAATCAATCCTATCTTTTAAGCAACATACAGATATGTATGTCACAGTTAAAAATATGCTGCAGAGTATCCCATCTAATGGCTCCAAAAGTCTGATTAGTCTTAGCCACAAATTATTTAATTTCTAGACCTGAATGTGGCCTATTCATAGTTTCCACTACACTCCAGCAATAGCATACACTCTTGCATAGGCACACATACACATGCTTCATACTACACTTAAAATATGTGAATTTGTCTTTCCTGCCTGACTCAAAAAATATCCATTGTCATCTATTACAGAAATGTATTACAGAAATGTAATTGGCTTCCCATTATTAGCAGAGTGAGTCTATTACTAAAGGTACTTTTATTTAAAAACTATAAAATTACCAGTATTTCTCTTGTCTGCATTCAAACTATCCATCAAAACTAAAATTCTACCTGGCATCAGAAATTAAGCAACTATCAAAACTTTCAAAATGAAATTAAAAGAAATTTTCTTTAAAGAAAATGAATGTTTTGAAGACAATGGTTAGATTTCAATAGCTTGACCTATGAGTATTATACAATAAATCTATAAAACCATGTCTCTGAGCTTCTAGTATATATGGAAAAACAGTACAAATAAAAATAGTATAAATATGTAAATATGTATTAAGAGTCTGTAAATATGGAAAGATTTATATCAAGATAAATGCTGTTTACCATCCATACTACACTTTATCTCACAGTTCGTTGTTGCATTTTATGACCATACTCCAGGTAAGATATTTTTCACTGTTAAATAGGTATTCACTCCAGAAACATGTATTGGGGGGGTGAAGATGAGTTGTGGTGTACATTTCCAGAAACAGAGGCTATGTTCCTGGCCATCACCACAAGAACAGAACGTTTCACAGCTGCTTAGTGCAGAGGGATAAAGCCCTTAATTGCAACCCAGATGACCATTGTTCAACTAGTGGCAAGACCTGAAGAGTCTCTGTAAGAAGAGGAAGAGATTGAGTGGCCATCAGCTTTCCCTTCCTGGGGGTGGGGGGGGGTTGGAGGCAACATAGGCTTGTTGCAATGGCAGTATTAAAATCATGGCAAGCTCACTGCTGCAATTGGGTAATTTTTTATTTATTTGTGTGTCTGTCTGTCAGTATGTCTGTCTTTGTTGACTGGGAAAGTCCAGTGGGCAAAACCCGTTTTCAGTGGAAGTCCATGGAGAAAAGATCCAAGGGATACATTTAATATACTCAGGGAAGAACAAATTATGTGCAAAGATAGATTACATACTTCTTAATATGTCTAGATATAAACAGATAATTGTCAGTACTGACACTACATTGTACACAATATTAAATTCAATATATATAAAACATATTGTATGCAAACAATTTATGTGCAATATATGTGCCAAGTAGACATGACTTATAAGACATGGCTAAGGAGGCTTTATTGTATAAATGCTAGGAATAAAGACAAGTGAGATAAGGAGTGTGAAATATTAGCTGGTACACTGATGACAGTTAAAGCTAGAAGGGGGAGAAAGGCATTGTGTAATACATTAATCTAGGGGTCTATATCAATTTGTCAAAGGTTCACTTCTGCAAAACTTTATTCAGTGACCCGAAACTACCGAACGTTCAGTTCAGCGAATGTTCACATCCACGAAAGATTTAAGTAGGGAAAGGAAGCAGTTTGCCAACATCTTAAATTTGCCCTTTTCCCCTTGTAGTGTGATCTCAGAGTTGGTATATATATATATATATATATATATATATATATATATATATATATATATATATATATATATATGTATGTATATATATATATATATATATATATATAGATAGATAGTTGGGGGGATATGGGGGTGCAGACCCCACTTGGGTGAGTTTGACATACTGCTGTGTGTGTTCTGGTGTAGTGTTAGCCAAGTGCTTCCTTTCCCTGGTGAAATATTTTTTTGATGTGAACTTTCATGGAACTGAATGTTTGGTGGTTTCAGGTTGATGAAGAAAGGTTTGTGGAAGAGAACCTTTGACAAATTGATATAGACCCAAATCAAGGATAGTGGGGGTTAGAATACTAGGGTACATATTGACATAGAACCTGGCTGTAAGAAATGGTGAAAAGTATTTGAAGGAGATGGATAAAGTGGGAAGGTCAGAAAGAAGGTGAACTGTAAAGTGAGGATTAAGGGCTACAGATTATAAAGCGGTAGGGGGTATGTGCTGACAAAAGAAAATTAAGTTATTCAGGTGAGGAACATGTACACAACCGTCTGTGTTTTAGCTGTTGTTTTAGTAAGGGCTTGAAGGTGGAAAGGTTCATGGTCTGTTTTAGGTAGGATGGGATGATGTTCCAGAGTTTAGGTACATAGGGAGTACAGCGAGTCTCCTGTTGAGCTATTAGACTCCATTGTGATTACTAACAGTTTATTAGTAGAATGAGGCTCTCCACCTGATGAGTACTGAGGCAGGCTATCTTTAAGTACTGAACATTTTTCTAGTGCATGTAAATCAGTTAAATATTGGGTAGCTCAAGCCAATTTAGTTGTAACAAGGGTCTGCAATGATGAGTCCTATACATAAGGATGGCAGTTAATTTGACTACTTTATTGTAACAGGCAGACAATTTTGCTTTATGTTTAGTATTTAGGTTTGTAAGAATAGAAAAGGTATGTAAAAAGAATGGAAATGGCAGGTAGCTAGTGTTTATCTTGCATTGTTTGTCATTTAGTGTTTGGTTCTATAGAGAGAGAGACAAGTTTATGATGTGTTTCTTTAATGGCTTTCAATATGTGTTGCTCAAATTTGAGGTTATTGTCAACTGGGACACCCAATAGTTTTAGTTTCGTTTGGGTTATGATTTCAGTTTTTGTTTTGTTGGATGAGGTTATTTTGAAAGACTGTGTTTCATTTTGGTATTGCTTAGGAGTAAAGAACGGAAGTTTTTTTTTTGTTTGTTTGATTTGTTTTTTAGTATTTAAAAGTTTGCATCTTTTAGCCAAGTCAAGCAATGAAAGAATTTTGGGTGATGGGTGATGTCCTGAAGTATTGCTAGGGATGGGGCTGCACATATAAGTTAGGTTAAGTCATTAGCATATTGATCTTTGCTAGCAAAGTGGGCAGCAGTATATAGATTGCTTATAAAAATGTTGTGGGATGCTGACAGTGATGGATAAGAAGGAGGAGAGATTTTGCTTCCATTTGAATGGTTGCTGCTTGTCAGTCATATTGCTATGGAACCATGAGAGAGAGGACTGGGTGAAGCCAAGTGAAGAAAGTTCAGTAAAAAGATTTTGAAGGGATACAATGTCAAATGCTTTTGCTAAATCTATGAATAGTGAAGATACCAGTATACCGCTTTGTTAGAAAATGCATGTGCACCTACTGATATAGCAATTACAGTGCTGCTAAGGTTGCCAAAGGGCATTGTGAGTAATGATACACTCCCCAGCAGTATGATGCTGCACCAGCCTTCTTGGTCTCTTCACCAGTCCTGTACATGGGTCAATTTGAGCCTGGGGGCTAGATTGGTTGCAGTAGACCTGGTGAATGAGGGGAGGACTTGGTGGTAGCTGATGGTCACCTATGGAGAAGGAAAAAAAGAACAGAATGTCTCAAACATATATACAGTCTACTTCTTAAAACTATATTTATTTTATTTATTTATTTTATTTTACATTTGTTGAATGTTAATTGTCCTTTTTCAGTGGAGGCCCGAGGAGAAAAGCTCCAAAGATATGCAATGCAATAAAAATAGCAATAGAGATACATTTCAATAAAAATACCAATAGAGAATTTTGGTAGTTAAAATACGTAAGCTACATACATGTATAGTGTTGACAGATAAAACAGTACTATAAACAAAAAGGAGAATGTTAAAAAGTAGAATAAGTTGTATGTTTTGGTTTAAAAAGAGAGTTGAGTAAATATAAGGTTTTGTATGCAGAGTAGCAGAAACTTAAAAGGTTACATAAGAATTTCATGGAGCAGAGTATAGAAGAAGCTTTGGAGGTTGCATAGGATGACGTAGTTAATGGTAAGTTTTAGTAAGTTAGTTTGACTGTACTATAAAGGTAGGTAATAATTAGGGAGGGTGAGTACAATGGCAGGACCAGTGTTTTTTAAAGTGGTCTTTGGTTGCTAGCTTAAATTGTTTGGGGTGAGACAGGGACCTTATTTCGAATGGGAGTTTGTTCCATGCAATAGAGAGATGGTAGCTATATAAGTTGCACCCTGTGATGGATTTGGGTTTATGGATTTTTAGTAGGTCTTGGGTTGAGCTTCGGAGAAGTCTGGTAGAGGAGTAGTGAGAGATGAGATAAAATAGACTTGGGCAGAAATCAGGCTGATATAGGATGGAGTATAGGAACAGGTGAGGTAGTTCGGGCCAGTTCAGGTATTTTAGGGAGAGACAGTGGTGAGATGTATATGTTTTTGAGCTGCAAATCTAGCTATTTTGTGGTAGGTTGATTCTAATTTGATAAGTAGAGAGGAGTTCAGATTGGTGAGTATCTGGGAACAATAGGTTAAGCATGGTAGAAGGTAGGCATGGGTAAGAGAAATCCTAGCTACGGTAGTTAGGAATTTGTTGTTCCTGTGTAGTAGTCCTAGCTTTTGGTGGTTTTTTTTGGATACAATTGTTAATGTGAAGATCGAATTTTAGTTGGTTGTCAATGGTAATGGTAAGGAGTTTTGTGCTAGTATCGACTTCTATAGGAGTATTGTTTAGGGACCTTATGGAGAAGGAAAGTTTAATGTGGTTTGCAGATTTAGGTAGAAAGAGTAATAATTTTGTTTTCTTAGGGTTGAGGATGAGCTGATTAGTGAGCCATGTCTCTACTGAGTTCAAAGATGTCTGGGTATTTGTTAGGAGTTCTAAGACGGAATTAGCAATAGTTCTGACTGTAGAGTCATCTGCGTATTGGACAATGTTAGAATGAGGACAAGACGAGTGAAGTGAGTTGGTGAAGACATTAAAGAGTAGAGGTCCAAGAATGGAACGTTGGGGAGCACCAGTTCTTACTGAGAGAGGGGTAGATAGTGCTGAGCCCCATTGTACTGACTGCAGCCTATCAGAGAGATTGCTACAGAACCATGCAACTGTATCAGGGGAGAAGTTTAGGTCTACAAGTTTACTAAGTAGCAGAGTGTGTGAGACAGTGTTAAAAGCCTTAGAAAGGTCAAGGAATAGACAGGATATGAGTTTGTGATCATCTTTAGCTAGGGCTAAGGTATTGAGAAATAATGGTAGAGCTGTGGTTGTACTATACCTGGGATGGAGAAGTTTTTCTTGTAAGAGATAATGCATAACTTGTTTGTGTATACATTTCTCAAGGATTTTGGAGAGAGGGGAGAGGATAGCGATAGGTCTGAAATTATATATTTCTATGGAGTTACCTCATTTATGAATAAGAAGAGTGTAAAACTATTTCCAGATAGAAGAAACTTTAGACTCAGAGATGGAGCGATTGATTAGTATAGATACAGGCATAGCAAGGGAGTGTGCAACAATCTGGAGAAAGTAAGAAGGAATATTGTCTACTGATACAGAGCATGGTTTGAGCTTTGAGAGTAGAGTTCTGATATAGGCAGTGGAGACCATACCTCCCAACTGTCCCGAATTCCTCGGTTATTTACAGAGTTTTTGGGTCCAAATAATGGGGTGCCATGATTCCTGAGTGGCACCCCTTCATTTCCGATTTATTTGCACTTTTATTTTTATTTTTTTAACTTTCACTCTTCGTGTGCTGATGTCGTCAGTGTGCGATGACATCAGCACCACCAGCCTGTCGGAATGTTCCACGCACGTACGTAGCACATATTTCTGGCTCTGGTTCAAATGCTTTTGTGAGCGGGAGTCACCAGAGCCGGAAAAGAGTTACAAGGAGTGTTTGCGGATTGGATTTAATAAAGAAGAAGCTCACTCTGGAGATTTGTTATTTAGAAGAAGAGGTTGCGAGTTACGAGGCTTTATTGTTTAGAAGAAGTTCAGGTAAGTATGTGTGTAAAAGTGTATTTATAGTTTCTGTGGACAAATGAGATTAAAGGTATGGAGAGCTAGGTCAAAACGTCTCTGATTGATGGAGTGTTCAATGTGGGGCCTATTTGTTAGTGTGGATGGTATAGGCTCATATCCAGGACAACAATATGTATTCCCTGCTTTCTCTTGAGGCCATGCTGTACTTACTGAATTGTGTGGTGGTGGTTCATATTTCTGTACCTTGTTTATACTTAAATCTGTTTAGCACTAGCCAGTGACTTAAGAGACTTAAGTGACTATACCCCTAGTGGCTATACGATTTATGATTTTTAGACTGAAAAGATTTAATTTAGTGGTTCTCAGTGGAGTAGATCGGAATACCTTAGTCCCTGTCCAGTCTTCTTACCTCCACATTGGTTTATAGTAGTGGGATGCAATTCCCACCCATCTGCCATCATCTAATACCATTTATGTGTAGTATGAGCCCCGAAATATGGAAGGTGGGATGCAAGGGAGCTGAAGTAGTGAATAATCTTTAGTATTATGTTACACACCATATTAGTATTAGAGGGATAGGCTTTAAAAAGCAAGTCATTATAATTGTTATTTATGCTAATGAGAATATGGTTATACTAAATGAAAGGTAAGAATGTCAGTGTACTGCCATGCAAGAAACAAAGTTAATCAGTTTATGAGTAATAGGAAGGAAGCTGTCCCCCAATTAATATACCTGGTGGCTAGAGGTACTCAAGCTCAAACCCTGTACCTTTTGGCACAGGATAAAAAGAGCCTAAATCCCTAGCCACCACCACTTGTGAGCTTTGCCCAGGTTTTTTTGCACTAAGAGGTTGAGAGCTGTGGTGAGAAATGAATGCACTAAATGATAGCCATTAAGTTTCAGTCTTCCTATTTTTTTTTAGAAAGCTGCTGTTTTGGCATAGTAATATGTTGCTCTTACTGTAGTGCCTAGGGTCCAGGGCTCAAAACTTGCTAGTGAAATACATGGTGGTAACACATTTTATTCTAGCAACTTTACAAAATTATACAAGCAATGTTTAAAATGTGTCCCTGGTTTTTGATCTTTTGCCCCCCCCCCAAAAAAAAAAATGAAATTGAAAATAAGTGCAAGAAGCTTTACAAGATGCCTATGGCTTACACTACTGTCATTCTATTTATAGTGTGGATGTAGAAGTAGACTTTTATGATGGAAATGTTCTGAACTGGGCAGTTTTGTCATTATTGGTTCATGCATTTTTGTTTCATTGCCTACAGTACAACCTACTATCAAAGAAAACAACACATGTATGTTTCTTGTTTTATGTGTAAGGGACCAATGATTTGAAAACAGCCCAAAGCTAATCTTTATCCACCACTGGCCAGATGTATTTTATTTGGATATAGTTTGGGTTTCAGGACAAGGTGATCCACTGTGGCGACCCCTAACGAAAAAAAGCCCGAAGAAGAAGAAGATAGTTTGGGTTTCAATGCTGTTTCAAGGGCAGAGAAGTTTTAATGCCAAGTCTATGTGAGACAGTATTGCTCTGTTTACCAGATGTCTTAGTGTTTGTGCATTGTTGTGCTGTAAAATGTAAAAATAAAATCCAAATAATCATTGTACAACTAAAGCAGTATGCACACATTAGTGTTTATGGTAAATGGGGCAAAATAGCCAGGTAATGGGACATTGGAATGGCTGCAGAGGGACTCTGGTGTCATATTTTGGTTGCCCTTCAGTTTGCGTTTGAAAGTTGGTATCCCACAATTCCCATTGGAGTGGGTGTGGTTATGTAATTATGTATGCAAATTCAGTGTTAATCAGCATACAGATTTGTACCTATTTTTCATGGGCCTTGTCCAGATTTTTGATGTTTCCAGATTGAGAGGTATGGTGGAGACAGGTTTGAGAGAGAAGGAGTTTACTGAGATAGTGGTTGAGGGGTGTATAGGGAGGTTTGAAGTGTTGTTGTTTGAGAGGTTGGGGTTAAATAGTTTGGAAATGGATTTGATAAAGTAGGTGTTGAAGGTATTGGCAGTTTCATCAGGTGACTTGTCAGGACATGGGTTTGGTGAAGTTGGGTTACCTGGATGTAGTATTTGGTTTATAGCATTCCAGAATTTTTTTTTGGATCAGATTTTAATTTTTGGGGGGATTATAATAAGTATTTTTTGTCTTTGTTGATAAGATTTTTTTTCTGATTTCTAAGTTCTTTATACTTTAGGAGGTCAGCTGGAAGTTTGGTTTGTAGCCATGTTTTCCATGCCCTATCCCTGGATTTCATAAGGGTACGGGTGGTTTTAGTTAGCCAGGGTGAAAAATATCTCGTTTAATCTTTGGAAACAATAAATAAAATATAGTACTGTTGTATAAATATTCTAGTTAGCTAATTCAAAGCTGAAAAGGAATACAAAAGGAAGCTATTGAAAGATTACAACATATCCACACTACAAACAGTCTGCAGAACTGCTAGGTTTCTTCATTAAAATAAAACTGTACCTGTAAGAATATTTGTGAGCTAAGACATCATATGGATGCAGTTTTGGGGATCTCTTCTGTGAAGGACTTAGGATGAGGTAGTCAAAGAGAACTCAAACAAATGAAGGAACTCTACTATGCATCTTTCAAATCAGTCCTTGGAGGATTTAGTAGAGTTGTCAGTGAAGGAAGGGGCAATGTGAGTGGATGTTGAACGTGATGTAAACTTTCAGATACTTCCTAGGAATCAAAAAGGACAAAGAAGACTGTATGTTTCAGAGACAGAAACGGCTATTTAGGTATTTGTGTAATTTATCATTCCACTGAATGATCATTCTCCTGAATGGATGTGAACACCATATGCAGCAGAATCATGATATGGGCAGCCCTTTTTCCAGTAAACCAGCAGCAACAATACCCTAGTTAAGCTTACGTATGTATCTGTCTTTGGTACCTAACACTTCAGTGCTGGCACAAAAGGACATAATCTTCAGTATCAAAATTGTCTAATGGTACCCCCCCCCCCCCCGTCTGGTACAGTGTTTAAGAATCAAAAGCCAATAAAACATAATTTCAGTTGTGGTCATTTAAAAACGAGTCTGTCATGGACAGCAGCATACTTGACAATCATGATATCAACCCTTGTGTTACAAACTGATAGAAGGAGTGTTGAGGTCCACCATGCAAAAAGAAGGTTAGCACATTAGCTTTGCACATGCTTTCTGTTTTCATATCTTCTGTTGTTTCGTGGTGTTGAACTGTCAGTTGGATATCTTGTCACAGTAGTAGAAATACTGCATGGCTGGTTCCGGGGTCAAGATATCATTTGATCTGTGGAGTAGTGTTCAGTGAATATGTCTAACTATAAGGCAAGGGCCAAATTAATGTTGCTTGATGCCACTTCCTCATTGACTCATGGCATTCAGAAGCCATGTAGCTGAAACATTGGTATGCTTTAGGGAATCATTTGCATGTATCCCTTGGGCCACCACTTCAGGAAGATTATGATATTACACAGTGATTGCTCTAGCTTTTCTAGGTCTTTCTTGTAGTTTTTTACTAAATAGTTGTGTATCTGACCCTTTTTACCCTTCGTTTGGATGCTGTTTGGAATATTTTGCAGTTACTATAATGTTATGGGCATCAAGTTTGTTTATAAGCTCTGTGCAGCTAATATACAGTAAAACAATCAATTTATGCTTTACTGATTAGCTTAGTAAGAAGGGCTGGAACATGGCATGTCTACAGCTAGTAGTGTTTGGCTTTATTGACCTGAATCACCACTACAGACTTAAAAAAGTAAAAAGGTCATGGTGATTTAAAAGCAATATAGTTGAAACAGTGGTATGTCTACAGGGGGTCTTTTGCAAATATCCCATGGGCCTCAAGTACAAAATGTTTAAGGTATTACACACCGAGGGCTCTAGCTTTGCTCAGTCTTTTTTGTAGTTTTTGTTAAGTGGTTTGTCTCTGTGACCTTTTTCATCCTTTGGATAGGAAGTTCTTCACTGACTGGGATACTATTAGCAATGCTCCTACAAGCCATTGGCTGCTTAGCTAAATCCCCTTCTTAAGGTTAATGCAGTGAATGGTAGCCAAGGCTGGGATAAGTGTAAATAGTCCTGGTAGCTTCAGTTACCAGGAGACAGCAACAAAGTCTAGCAGCTACCTACCTACATCAGCTTCTCAGAAAGTAGAGTTGGGGATCTTCTCAAAGCTACAGTCCCTACTACTGTCAGTCTACTTCTGTGGAAACCTCTCTCTAAGGCAGGAGTCCTTCTACTGATATGTTGCCTGTTGGCTGAGGGTACACATTTGAAATACAAGCATAAGAATTCTGCATGTTGACAGGTCAGTCAGCTTAGTTAAACTTCCCCCTACAGGAGTAACTAGCAATAACTGCTCAGCAAGTATGGATTACTAAGTGAGATACTGCCCCGTACAAGGTCGTCCAGCAGATACAGACTAAGTGAGATACTGTCCAGAACAAGGTTGTCTAGCAGGTACAGACTATTAAATGAGATACTGCCCAGGACAAGGTAGTCTGGGTGGATTTTAAAAGCCCAGGGTAACCTTTC
Source organism: Protopterus annectens (assembly GCF_019279795.1). NCBI lineage: Eukaryota > Metazoa > Chordata > Ceratodontiformes > Protopteridae > Protopterus > Protopterus annectens. Next base: position 1,370,429,241 of record NC_056741.1, read on the forward strand.
TTCTTTAGTGCATGTCCTGACACCAATATCAGTGTGGCTTTCTGTTCTACTCAAGGCACAGTGTCAGAAGTCATACCTTGAATGGCCAATTAGTTTTGTGTCGGCTATTGGAAAACAGCTGCAGAATTTATAGCAGTTGTTGGGAACTTACTTTAGTTGGTTGTCCTTAAAGAAGAGGTCACTATTCTTGTATAAGGATCTTGATCTGGGAATACAGGTTGACAGCAACCTCTCTTTTGACCATCACATTGCCACTGTGGTAAGAAAGTCCTTCTATGTGATACATCTCATTACTAATGGTTTTGCATCCAGGAAGAAAGAGGTCATTGTCTCCGTCTACTCTTTCCTCATTAGGCCAATCATTGAGTACAATGCCCTATTTGGCATGTACCTCATTAAACACCTGCAACAACTGGAGAGACCACAAAAGTACCTCACAAAGAGGATCCTAGGCCTTAAACATTTGTTCTATATGGACAGACTAAAAAAACTCCAATTATTCTCTGTCTCGTATCGCCTACTTAGAGGCACTCTCTGCTTGACTTACAAAGAGTTAGAGTGTCCAATCCACCTACAGCATATCTTTAGGATGTGGGAGGAAACCGGAGCACCTGGAGGCAACCCACGCGACCACAGGGAGGACATGCAGACTCCACACAGAAGGCACCCCAGCCGAGGATCGAACTAGGGAACCTCTTGCTGTGAGGTAACAACGCTAACCACTGCACCACCGTGGCCGCCCCCACTTATGGAAGTTAGTACTAAATGAAATATTAAAACTTGAACAAAAATAAGTCCAAATATTTTAAATGATGCAGGGTACATTAATGCAAATCCAAACCTTAACAAAAGCAGCAGGAGTAACAAAAATGTCTACATCTTAATCAATTAAACTTTCTAGATGCAATGAACGGAGATGGAGGAGCAAGTAACAATGAGGGATGAACTCAGAACTACTTTAACACTTATGTAGCTTATAATGTAATTTGTATCTTAACAATGTGTACTAGCCAGGCTTAATCACTTAAAGCTCAAATACTGCAGCTCCCTTTCTTATGCTAAAGACTCACTGTAAAACTGCACTTTTTGGTATATAAAATGGTTTAGTTTAATAGCATAGTTTATAAAAACTATAAACTTGGCAGTTTCACTGTTCAACATTTAGTTTACCATTTCAGTGTTTCACTGTAATTTTCTACTCAGGGTAGAAGACTTCTGACTCCTTGGTAAAACCAGAGAAATGTTTCACCACTAACCAACAAACATTTTCAAGGTAAGTTTCATGACTAGAATGTCTAGGTGGGATGGCAGCAACCTAATAAGAAAAATGCATGTCCGCTTTCCACAGGCACACATTTTTGACAGCTGCAGGTACAGATTTCTAAACCACCACTTCCAACGTCTATGATAACCAACAGGTAGAAATGTCTGAACTGCCCAATTAATTTTTTTGTAATCTTTTTTGTCAGGTTCAGAAACTCAGTCACTGTGAATCTTGTTATAATTTGTTCAATATGCCTCTTCAGTGACGCACTATGACTCATGACCTCAGTATAAGGGATAAGTCCTGAACAACTCTCACTTATGCTGGGGCTCCATTTAATACCATCGTTGTATTTTCTCACATATCCTTCTCCAAACAAACATCTTCTCAACTTTGTGTGTTTATTGAAAATATGTTTGTAGATTTTCTTTAAAGTCAGCACAGCCTTCTCTGCCAAGCTATTAGATGAAGCATGAAATGGTAGAGTAGTTAGATGATAAGTTCCATTTTCTGCAAATTTCTCACTGGTGAAACAAGATCTATTACAAAATATTCTGCAAGAAACAAGCCCCGGGATTCATGAACCTTGCGCCAGGCGCCAGCATAGCGTCGGCGTTATAAAGCCAAATATGGCTACCGAGCGATTCAGGTATGAATCAATCCCACGTGCACTACCGGCGTGCGCCGGATCTGCGCCGCCCCCGGCGTAGGTATGCTAATCACACTGTGTGCGGTATTGCACCATGCAAATGTAGGCAAATAGCGATCCACGAAGTGGGGCAGGTGTAGCGTAAGGGCACGGCAATGTAAACCAAAAAAAACGGTTTACATTTACCCAAACATGACCAAGGAGTAACGGAAGGCTGTCAACGTCAGGTATCATACAGGTGCAATATGCCAATGACGAAAGGCACCGAGAATGTCCAAAGAAAACATGCACAAACCGTAAATAATGACATAAATGTTATATGCGTAGAAACCACAGCAGAACCCCGGATATGTGCACAGAAGGTGCAAAGCAATGAAATAATATGACAATGTCCTAAAAGAGCTGTATAATACACATCAGCTGCACAGCCGCCACACACCATAGTATGTATGGAAAGCCTCAACCCCAGCGCAAGGGTTGTCAAGGAGTGGCGGCAGTGTTGACGCCGTAACCATGTATTAGTAGTCAATGCCATGCAAATGAGGCAGATAATAGTGAATCGCAAAACCGGCGGTGTAAGGATGAAGCAAACGCGCAGCGGTAGTACACCGAGGAGTGGCCTACACGGGATACATGTCAATGGGC